>NW_018480018.1:205000-302972 GCF_002113885.1 Mizuhopecten yessoensis | reverse complement strand
CCAGGGTACTGAAATTGGGCCTGTAGCATGCTGGGATGAAGGATTACCATGTTAGTTCAAATGAATGACCTTGATCCACTTTCAACCTAATGTCCTTGTTCGACAATCAAGGTCAGAGGCGTCATATGTTTAAATCTTTTAATAGGTTCTTATGAAATCTTAAGATTACAAGTGTTAGATTAATAACAGGTGAGCGATGCAGGCCCATTGGGCCTCTTGTTATATGGGTCTGGACTGACAGTTTGACCTATTTGGCAAAAACTGCATAAAGTTTGTTAACTACAGAATATGTTATTCTGCGTTGTCGGCTACCCATGGCTGATTTCGCTTCGCTACTTGCTCAGCAAGTGAAATCAGCGTTGGGTATCCCACGTTGATAATTATGTTACAGTAGTAAAGCACACGAAGTTCTTACCGAAATTCTACCGATTTCTTTTTATTGATATTTTGCGATTTTTGCTGACCAGACTTTGCACAAGGAGTTAATTCTGTAATAACACCGTACAGTTAATAAGTTGATATTCACTGGTAAGATCTTGTACACCACAGGACACTACAAGGCCAGGTAAAGACGACACTGGATAAGCTGAAGACAGACGGAGACACAGACGTGCAGTACTATGCTTTGGAGGCATTGGATGGTATGTATCAAATATTAAAAACCGTGTAATGATATTTCTAGATTGTTTTGAGATTGATTGCCAGCTTAATCTTTGTTCCTGTTCTTGCATGCAATCATTTATTCTAGCATTCATATAGAGCACAATAGGTGTCTGAGTTTATGTTTCTGTAATTGAATTAAGTTTTGGCCTCAAAAAATGCTTAACTAGATGTTCAGCCTGAAACGTTTTCTAAATTTATGATTCTGAATATACTTTGAGTTTCATTATTTAAAAGAAAAATCTTTTGATAGGACTTATAATTCAAAAGTTTTCAAATAGTTTCGTTGATTTGAATCTTAATCAAGATAAATAATTTGGTGCGTACAAGAAACTATGTTTTATAGAATTATTACACACGAAATTGCAGTGTTGTTGATTTCTCTTCCAAACTAGTGCTTTTTCATAGGAAGTTATAGTAGGCATTACGGGTAAGGCGTGTATATGTATCACCAGTTATGTCCCCTTATTGATGTTGCTTTTCAATATATACATGTATCAGATATTTGACTAAAAAGGATATTTCAAAGTTAAAAGTGATTTTGAAGTAATTTTCTATGGGCTTTTTTCACATTTTCTGTAACCAAAGCAAATTTGGTATGAAAAGTATTTAAATTTTTACACCACTGGTTTATGAACAAGAATCTTTTTATTTTTATTTCCATTATTTTGTTTTAAGAAATTATTGTCTGAAGTTTAAAAAAAAACAAAAAAAAACGAAATCTTAAGATTGAACAATTCTTGTAGTAGGAAAAATAATATCATTTAACAGTTCCCATTCCTATTTCAAATGTGTATGATGGGCGTAATTATATAAAACATTGTTCACTGCTCTCAAAATAACACAAGAAATATCTTTAAAAAGACAAATGGACAAGTGTTCAGAACTGATGTGTGTGCTTACAAATCTCTAACAGCCTTGTACTTATCAGGATATTGTTACAAATCTCTAACAGCCTTGTACTTATCAGGATATTGTTACAAATCTCTAACAGCCTTGTACTTATCAGGATATTGTTACAAATCTCTAACAGCCTTGTACTTATCAGGATATTGTTACAAATCTCTAACAGCCTTGTACTTATCAGGATATTGTTACAAATCTCTAACAGCCTTGTACTTATCAGGATATTGTTACAAATCTCTAACAGCCTTGTACTTATCAGGATATTGTTGTGACATGTAATTTAACTTTACAACAAAGCTAACTATTCAAAGGGAAGCATTTCAAGTTAGTTTCCATGTCATCACACCGGTGTATAGAACACTATCTCAATCAAACATGGAGTGAAATGACATGTAAATACATGAAACCATTGTTATTTGTTTGGCAGCTGGATATAAAATATTCCCTAGGAGAGATACAATGCATAGGGTACCTATTTTCCTTAGGAGAGATACAATGCGTAGGGTACATATTTTCCTTAGGAGAGATACAATGTGTACAGTACATATTTTCCTTAGGAGAGAAACAATGCATTGGGTACATATTTTCCATAGGAGAGATACAATGTGTACGGTACATATTTTCCTTAGGAGAGATACAATGCGTAGGGTACATATTTTCCATAGGAGAGATACAATGTGTACGGTACATATTTTCCTTAGGAGAGATACAATGCGTAGGGTACATATTTTCCTTAGGAGAGATACAATGTGTACGGTACATATTTTCCTTAGGAGAGATACAATGCATTGGGTACATATTTTCCATAGGAGAGATACAACGGTAGGGTACATATTTTCCTTAGGAGAGATACAATGCATTGGGTATATATTTTCCATAGGAGAGAAACAATGCGTAGGGTACATTTTTTCCTTAGGAGAGATACAATGTGTAGGGTACATATTTTCCATAGGAGAGAAATAATGCGTAGGGTACATATTTTCCATAGGAGAGAAACTGCTTAGGGTACATATTTTCCATAGGAGAGATACAATGCATATTTTCCTTAGGAGAGATACAATGCATTGGGTACTAATTTTCCATAGGAGAGATACAATGCATATTTTCCTTAGGAGAGATACAATGCATTGGGTACTAATTTTCCATAGGAGAGATACAATGGTACATATTTTCCATAGGAGAGATACAATGGTACATATTTTCCATAGGAGAGAAACTGATTAGGGTACATATTTTCCATAGGAGAGATACAATGCGTAGGGGACATATTTTCCATAGGAGAGAAACAATGCGTTGGGTACATATTTTCCATAGGAGAGATACAACGGTAGGGTACATAATTTCCTTAGGAGAGATACAATGCATTGGGTACTAATTTTCCATAGGAGAGATACAATGTGTACGGTACATATTTTCCTTAGGAGAGATACAATATGTAGGGTACATATTTCACAAAGATAACCTGAATATAACCGCCTCTCTACACACAGAAGTATTGTAACAAACATAACCTGTATATAACAGATTCTCTACACACACAAGTATTGTCACAAACATAACCTGTATGTAACAGCCTCTCTACACACAGAAGAATTGTCACAAACATACCCTGTATATAACCGCCTCTCTACACTCAGAAGTATTGTCACAAACATAACCTGTGTATAACCGCCTCTCTACACACAGAACGATTGTCACAAACATAACCTGTATATAACCGATTCTCTACACACAGAAGTATTGTGACAAACATAACCTGTATATAACCGATTCTCTACACACAGAAGTATTGTGACAAACATAACCTGTATATAACAGATTCTCTACACACAGAAGTATTGACACAAACATAACCTGTATATAACAGCCTCTCTACACACAGAAGTATTGTAACAAACATAACCTGTATATAACAGCCTCTCTACACACAGAAGAATTGTCACAAACATACCCTGTATATAACCGCCTCTCTACACTCAGAAGTATTGTCACAAACATAACCTGTGTATAACCGCCTCTCTACACACAGAAGTATTGTAACAAACATAACCTGTATATAACAGATTCTCTACACACAGAAGTATCGTCACAAACATAATCTGTATATAACAGATTCTCTACACACAGAAGTATTGTCACAAACATAACCTGTGTATAACCGCCTCTCTACACACAGAAGTATTGACACAAACATAACCTGTATATAACAGATTCTCTACCAAGGCATTGGGTACATATTTTCCATAGGAGAGATACAACGGTAGGGTACATAATTTCCTTAGGAGAGATACAATGCGTAGGGGACATATTTTCCATAGGAGAGATACAATGCATTGGGTACTAATTTTCCATAGGAGAGATACAATGCATTGGGTACTAATTTTCCATAGGAGAGATACAATGCATAGGGTACATATTTTCCTTAGGACAGATACAATGCATAGGGTACATATTTACCTTAGGAGAGATACAATGCATTGGGTACTAATTTTCCATAGGAGAGATACAATGGTACATATTTTCCATAGGAGAGATACAACGGTAGGGTACATAATTTCCTTAGGAGAGATACAATGCATTGGGTACTAATTTTCCATAGGAGAGATACAATGCATTGGGTACTAATTTTCCATAGGAGAGATACAATGGTACATATTTTCCATAGGAGAGATACAACGGTAGGGTACATAATTTCCTTAGGAGAGATACAATGCATTGGGTACTAATTTTCCATAGGAGAGATACAATGCGTAGGGGACATATTTTCCATAGGAGAGATACAACGGCAGGGTACATATTTTCCTTAGGATAGATACAATGCATTGGGTATATATTTTCCATAGGAGAGAAACAATGCGTAGGGTACATTTTTTCCTTAGGAGAGATACAATGCATTGGGTACTAATTTTCCATAGGAGAGATACAATGGTACATATTTTCCATAGGAGAGATACAATGGTACATATTTTCCATAGGAGAGATACAATGGTACATATTTTCCATAGGAGAGATACAATGCATTGGGTACTAATTTTCCATAGGAGAGATACAATGCGTAGGGGACATATTTTCCATAGGAGAGATACAATGGTACATATTTTCCATAGGAGAGATACAACGGTAGGGTACATATTTTCCTTAGGACAGATACAATGCATAGGGTACATATTTTCCATAGGAGAGAAACTGCTTAGGGTACATATTTTCCATAGTAGAGAAACAATGCGTAGGGTACATTTTTTCCTTAGGAGAGAAACAATGTGTAGGGGACATATTTTCCTTAGGAGAGAAACAATGTGTAGGGGACATATTTTCCTTAGGAGAGATACAATATGTAGGGTACATATTTCACAAAGATAACCTGAATATAACCGCCTCTCTACACACAGAAGTATCGTCACAAACATAATCTGTATATAACAGATTCTCTACACACAGAAGTATTGTGACAAACATAACCTGTATATAACCGATTCTCTACACACAGAAGTATTGTGACAAACATAACCTGTATATAACCGATTCTCTACACACAGAAGTATTGTGACAAACATAACCTGTATATAACCGATTCTCTACACACAGAAGTATTGTCACAAACATAACCTGTATATAACAAACACCCGTGTCCAGTTACATGTTTGTGAATCCTTTAACATGTTTGTGCACTTCATTGGTGTGTCAACTTTCGTCACAGGTTTTGATATAATGCTGGAAAATAACATTTATTAGTGTTAATGATTACATGTAATAAGAAATGTAGTACAAATGTCACTCAAAGTCCCATTAGTCCTGGCCTCCTTCAAGGCTGAAAGTCATCGGTTGTTTCAAGTAACGTCCTCTTGCCTCTTCAGAGGTAGAGGAAACACTCAAATGTAACTTAAAACTAAGAAATTATGTCTCAAACTCTAAATTAATGTGATTATTTCAAACTTCTGTTAAAACTGTGATTAAATGTATGTAACATGTGACATTTTTATCAGTTCTGACTAATGAATATGACAATGATCAACCTTCTGGTGAAAGCTTTAATGTTCAGACTCCAAAGTTCTGGGCCAGCTCCTTAATAACTTGTATCTGTATATTTATGTGATTCTGACCATTGACCACTTTAGGGACTATCTCTTTCATTTAGAATTTCTACCTGTACTTTAGTAGAGTAAATTTGAACCTGTATTATTAGCATTAGCTACTAGCTTTCCATTCAACACAGTACTTTTAGAAATCTGTTGGAATTCAATGGATGTGTACTCCAATCACCTCCAATTGCCAAGTTTTGTATGTGAGTATGTCCAGGGATGATGAGGGTTTGGCGTAATGAACACGAATCTGTGCCCCACAATGTACAGAGTAATGACTCTTTAATCAGTTCTGATAGCAAAAGTTGCCTGGAAGTGGATTGTTTCAGATATTTTGTCTTTGTTAAAACTCAATTTTTTGACACCATGTGTTACTCTGGGGACCACAGAGCTGGTTGTATTGTCTCCATGTACTATCAGTGATATAGAAACTTAATTTATTTTACAACATTTATGAAATAAGTTATTTCACCTGATATAAATCACAGTGATGTAATCACGCAGGGGTCTTAATGTGCGAGGAAACTGGTACCCGGAGAAAACCCACATGTATGGTTGGGCAGGTTACCCCATAGCTTTTCACGTCCGATCAGGGAATCGAACCCTGGTCGCCTTGGTGAAAGGCAAGTGCGCTACCACTACACCACCCAATCACTATGTCCAGTCCTTTCGTGGCCAGTCAGTGTCAGTGGTAATGGTCAAATCACCTGTTGACCTGTCTTCTGTCTTCATATGTATAGGATGCAATGAAGAATCTTTCTCTGGGTAGATTGTCAAGTCTGAAGGGGTCCCTCTTCTCATTCCTTCTCATCATTATATCCCTTATTTTCCTTGTGTTGAACAATGCTTTACAAGGACAGTGAATTAAAACTATATATTTTAAGTAAGAAATTGATGTTTTAAACTTGAGGTAAAATTTTAACTGAGATTTATTACCAGAGTAATTCGAAGAGACAACAGAAACATATGGTGACTTTTAATGTCAGTGCAGATTACTGTACAATTTAACAACTTAATAATGATATGAATTTGAAAAGTCTTAAATGACCTTGCTTAAAGTTTATTGACTGTCTTTTTTTTTATGTGAAACCCATTTAGGTACATATATCAGAGTTAGCGTTCTGATATTTAGAATATCAGCGTTCCTTGTCCGCGATGCTCTCAGCTTAATTGCTGCCTTCAACTGTCTTAGGCCGAGGGGACTATTGGTTTTATATAAAAGCTATATTTTCAATTATAGTATATCAGTTCTATCTTCTTGTCATATATGATGTATATGTACAAAATTTGACAACCTTAGCTTGTCCACTGTTGGAATTACTTCTTTGACCAATATACTACAGTATTTCAAGTAATTTGTATCCTACGGACATACCTCCATTAGGATCCAGTGTTATATGGGATTTTACCGTCTATATTAATTCTTTGACCCATATCAGAATAAGGTATCATACATCTTTAACAGAAATTCCATCACCGCTCACATAGCATGTTGTAGATGACCACTATTTCTCTTCCCAAGTTTTCTCTGTAATTGTTTTTAGTGTAGAAGACTCCACTGAAGATGTGGAGCCTCTAGTGTTAACCCCTCCATGTATACGTCCCCTTCAGTATTGATCCCGTTTGATCCCGTTTGATGTGATATCGTCCTAATCCTCCTATGTGTGGAGAGATTTAGATTTCAGAATTTGAGATAATTGGTTATGATGTTCGTTTAGAAATTTAAAATGTTAAAGCCGATAGTTTTTGAAACTTGTCTTTCAAAATGGTTATCAGTTATCGTTTCTTTATTTTTTTCAATATTTTACTAGATCTATATTTTTTTCAATATTTTACTACATCTATCATTAAAGCTGCATGTATGTTGATATTAAATATTTGTTTTTTTAGTTTTTAACAAATTTTGTTACAAAAGTTTTAAAACTATTTTCTTTATGTTAAATTTATAATCTACATGTTGCTATTGATTTACTGTTGTATGATATCATCCTATTTCTGTTTACAGGTTTGAAGTTGAGCTAGGAAACAAATCGAGAGTTTAGGTAAGTTGTGACATGTTGGTTTTTGTGTGTGACTGTTAGGAGCTTCCTCATCCTCATCTCTGACTTAAGTTGTGACATGCTGGTTTTTGTGTGTGACTGTTAGGAGCATCCTCATCTCTGACTTAAGTAGCATTCAGACAAACACATCAGCAACCTGATCATAGACACAAAAGTTACTTGCTGTAAGCATTTATTGCATGTATAAGTAAAAATGATATCAACAATACTGTTAAGCCAAATAAATATTATTATTTGGTTCTCAGGCCAATTTTTTTCAAAAGAGATGAGGCAGGGAGGTAATTTTTTTCCCCTTTTTACATGGCAAAAATGAGACGGGAGATTTTTTTTATTGTGTAGTTTGTAAAGCGTTCATTGTGGGCATTACCTTGTCAAATGTGTCTGTTTTTTGTCGCCCAACACACACAGATACTTTAGCAGAACAGAGTTTATCTGGGGAAGACCATGTTCCCAGATCGATGTTACCTGTTTTTATAGTTGTGTAGAGATCCGTCATGGAGCAAGCCTCCGAAAATCCCCCCACGAAGTTCCAGAGAAGAATCACGGACCCCCTATACCTTATTTGTACCGAAATGAGCGCCATTTGTATACGAGGTTAATAAGTCATAATTGTTTCAATGCTTGCCTGGATATCAAGTTCCTTATCTTTATTCAAACGTTTTCGGGACTTGGGCGACTTTCGAGTAATAACGACATGCGGACCAATTTTTCGGATATTTTTTAAGACGGCTGCCGGCGCATTCACAATTCTTTTTTTTTTTTACTTTCACGATTAAATCGGCAATGCGGTGCCCTAAAATGAAATGCGCGCGGGCCTGGGAACCAAGTATTTTTTTTTTTGCCTTAGTGATGCTTGACTGGATAATTTTAACATCTGAAAGTAAGCAATTTGGTACTTTGAAAAATTATAGCAGTCACCAAAAAGCTGTGATCTGTTATAAGGTGGCCTTCAGAAAAAAATGTGGAAAGTAATTAGCACCAATTCAGTTCTGGAAACCTGGAGTTGTTTCTCATTTATTTATTAAGTTCAAAAACCTGTTCTTTATATTTATTCAGTTAGATTTTTACTGGAAATTGTAATATTATTGTACAGAATTGTAAAGTTAGGCCATTGTCTGATTTCTTTTGTTTTTCTTTGTAGGTAAATCTTTCAACAAGTCAACATGTGCTGTTTATCAATGTTTTATGTTGTGAATTCTTGGGCGTGAATCTTACCGACATCGTGTTGTATCCATCGATCGTCATCAGTTTCATCTGCGCGGCGGACAAACAGACAGACACTGCACAATAAACTTGAGAGAACAAGGACAGACATCAAATATGTTTCACATTATAATTTGAGAAGAATTGCTTATTACTGCAATGGTCTTAATTTTCAGTAGATCCAATTATTAAATTTTCGTCATTCATTTATGCAAAAAAAATGTGATTTATAAAACACATGGACCACAGGAAGACTTGTGTCACTGTGGTACGAAGAGTTAAAACTCCAAGTCATCAGGATGTTTGGATGACCTTGACACCATCAACCACTGACCAGGTGACCTTTATGTAAACAATGGCATAATGGATTATTAGGATTACTACCTTATAAACTCTAACCCACTCTTCTATAGTACAGTTCACTCCGTCTAAACTGGGCTCCCTGGGACAGTAGAAAATGTCATTTTGGATGCTCCCTGGGACAGTGTAAAATGGTTAGTTTGCACAGAATTTTAGATTGTACATCATCAGAACCAATTTATTTGGCAGGTTTAGACAAAAATCCAGATTGGACAGAGTTCGGTTTGGAGCGAGTTTACTGCGAGATATTATTAACTACTACATTACATAGCAGTTTTTTGTGAATGTGTTTAGTAAACCTGTAGTGACAGAGTAACGGTGTTTGTTTACGTATTCCTGGAAAATTCATTATTAATCTAGAGCAGTTCCAGTGGTCATTTGTACAAAAGACTAAGATTAATTTTAAATTGATGTATTGAGCTCACTGTTCTGGGACGTATTGGTATACTAGTTGTGTGAAGGCATTTCCTCACAGGCGACATCTCTAACAACACTTAGGTAGCTGGTCATTCTTTATAAAGAGGAAAAACACTTTTTGTAAAATATATGAAGGTAGCACAAGTTTCCTGCTTTTCCTTTCTCCAATCTCCATCACAGTAATATTGAGCAGCAGCATCAGTCTCACCATCTTTACTCGGCGAGACTTTCTGTAGATACCCACACTTTACTCGGCGAGACTTTCTGTAGATACCCACGCTACTTACTTTCTATCAATATGAAATTCCGATAATGGAAATATTTGGATAGGTCAATTTTTGTGAGATATGAAAAATAAAGACATCCTTGGTGAATTTTTATCAAATGTCATTAGATTAAATAGCTTTAAAAGTTCATTGATTCAGCAGTGTTAAATAGAAATATTTTTCAAACTTGTCAGTTTTGACAGTACTTTCTTGAAATAACTAAATTGAAAATATATATATTCTGGCAATTTGAATCATATGAATAGTTTTATGTATCAAGCATAAATTTAGATGTTGAAATTCATTAATAACTGCATGTGTTTTATACATCTCAATTAAAGTGCTATTTAAAATATAATTGAGGTTGAGCAGACGTGTAAAACAACAAAAAATATATATTGTGTGTTAGTGTCACATGGTACAAATTTGGTTAGCAGCTGTGATTGTGATGTATGTAGCTTCACCTTCCATAAATATCAGGGTATGTCTCTTCTGGGTCATGTCTAGGTAAAGATAACCTCTAATGGGTCATACCCATATAAGGATATAACCAATAATGGGCCATACCCATATAAGGATATAACCACTGATGGGTCATACTCATATATGGATATAACCACTGATGGATTATGTCCCTATACGTCAGTATAATCATGACTAGGTCATGTCCATAAAGGGCATGGTCATTAATGAGTCATGTCCAGTTAAGGCAAAGCAAATTATAGTCAATGTCCATATATGGAAAATATATGATTTTGTGTCCATAATAAATTCAAGCACACAGGTAAAATGTGTTCAAATTGTTCAGTAGGGAATAACAATATTGTACTCGGAGAGAAGAATGTTTTCAATCCACTTCAATCATTTCAGATTGGTAATTAGGATGTGTAGTCAAATACTGCAGCAGAATTGGATACGTTGACATGAAACTGAGATTAATTTTAAGCATAAATGGTATGCTGCTTTTATACTTCTAGTAGATAGTGAAAAAGGATTTTACTTCAGAAAACACTGGTCATAAAGGCATTATGGACATTATATTTAATTAAAGTTAACTAAGTATGTACTGTGTGTTTGTTATTTTGTTCCTTTGGAGCTGTGGCATTTTCTATGCAAGTTCAAAAGTGACGGAGATTTTAACGACACTTGTTAATAATTGGATATAAAAACAATGAAAATTACCACGAAATTGAATAAGTATCTTATTACATGTGCTTGTTATCCAGGCATTTAGCTATGAACAATGGGACATATAAATTGACCATACTTAAATACTTGGTTGGTTATAATATTTTGAAACTACTTTATTTAGTGAAATTACTTCATTGACTGCAACTTCTTAATCCAACGATGATAATAAAGACAAACCACTCGATCAAATGAAACTTTTTATCCAATTATTATACTTGGTACAATTGTATTATATTTAAGAAATTAACCTTTGAAGCAGTTGATACCGAATTAGTTTCAAGACCAGCTCAATTCATCTACTTGTGAAATTGACCAAAGCAAGATTCAATCCTTCTATTAAACATAGATCTTAAAAATATAGTGTGTCATTTGAGGACTTGTACAGCGATGTAGTAAAAAGTGATATTTCATCATGACAATAGTATACAATAAAATGTAAAAACAGATTATAAATTGTCATATTTATCAATTTGTTTTTTAATAATTAATCTAAAAACTGAAAACATATTCATATGCACATGCCGTGTTAATCAGGTCAATTTCATATGCAAATGAAGCAGACAAGATTTGGTAGAACTTTTCATTGAGTGATTAGTGTCCACATAATCTACAGTGTTAAATCACCTGGACCATGTTCGTTATATTACATTCGGGTTGATGAAGAATTTCATAATTTGTTACCTTGGACAAACAACATCTACTTCCCAAATTGAGGAGATAATGGTATTTGCATCAAAAGAATGAGATCAACATATTCTTGGTCTTTGTAAAAAAAAAAAGTTTAATAATAAATTAGTACAGAGTGATTTTGTTCATTGTTAAGAATATATATGGGACTTTACACATTACAATGCTTGAGGTATTAACCAGGCAGCCTTCCCCACAATGACATAGTTACTGGCAGAAACACAGATACACGTGGGTTCCTCTTCGGTGCTGAATCTGTGTGTTAGTTGTCTTGGTGCTGAATCTGTGTGTTAGTTGTCCCGATACCAGCTCTGTAAAGTTGTTTTCTTTATCACAGACCCACAGTGTGTATGTTGTTGATGACAGACATATGTCATTGATGGCAGCTTTGTGTTTGACCTGCAGTGTTATCTCCCCCTTCCTGTCCAGGAGAGATAATGTGTTACTCTCAGTAGAAACTTGAGCTAAGGTGTCAATTTTCCCGAAGGCCAGTTCTAGGTGATGTTGAGGGGTTTTGTTTGGAGTGAACTGGCAGTACCCAGAACAGAGTTTACAGGGAGACTTATTTGGGAATGAATTTCACATCCTGTGTCATAGAATTCTATGTGGGAACCTTGCTGGAGCGCTGCTTTGCATTCTTATATTTGTTGTCCGAGTTGCTTATCGTACATTTCAAGGTTCTGTTTGTATTTCTTTATCAGCTTGGTATTATCCTCCTCCATTTTGTGATAAAGAGAGAGCTTCTGTGCTGTAAGCAGGTCAAGATCTTGCTTCAATTTTTCTGTTTGCATTTTCAACTTGTGTGAAAGTTTCTCAAAATTGCTGGTGTTGTCGACTTTAAGTAGTGTATCGGTAGAAGTGATGTATTTCCTAAGTTGTACCAGGTCATTTTGTTCAGCTCTGTCAATAACGATGTCTTGTTGCTTTTGAGGAGTGATACCGCTGAGTTCACGAACATCGTGACTTTTGTGAGTTGATAAATGACATCTCTTACAGGCAAGTGTATCACAGTTTTCACAGTAAAGTTCCAGTTGTCTCCCCTTGTGTTCAATACAGGTCGTCTGGCCTTTCTTGTGGAGATCGATTTGATCTATGGGTGTTGCCATGTTGATGAAAAAGTTGAGGTAGTGACAAGGAAATATATTAATAAACCCAGACACTTGTCTGTTATAACTGATATGGAATAACAGTCGCAAAATACACTTGTTGGATGTCACTAAATCTTGACTTTACACCTAGACCAATCCAGGCACGTGTTCATAAAACGCATTTGTAAATCTTCACACTTAGCATATATATATAGCTACCTGCTAATCAATTATCAGTGATGTGGGTTACTAGGTAGTCAACGTCAAGAAAATATCCCCAGTGTTCAATTCCTTTGTCTTATTGCGTTAAGTACGCTCCACGGCCACCATTTGTAGATCTACTTGTGCAGGGCCGCTTGGGCAAACGTTAACTATTCAGAAAATATTACTTCCTGTTCTGCAAGGTTGCCGACGGGCGTACGTAGGTCAATGTAGGTCGTATTTACAGAGCGTGGTGTTTTAACCTCAGGTGTGTAGTAGTGTAGTGTCTGACAAGACAAACATGCACTTCAGATATCTACACTTACTTCATTGATAAAACTATGGTGGTTATTTTTCAATGACGCTTTAACTTATTCACCCCTGAAGACACATTTGAACTCGGCCAATTATATGGTTGGCATAGTTCATTATGAAATTTCAGGGGTGAATGAGTGGATTTGTTGTAAAATGCTTATACTTATGATTGATAAAACAGTAGGATTCAAGGTGGACAATACATATATGTGTATTTCTCAAATTGATATATCGGCAAAAAGTCATTCGTTTCTATACTCTTTTTTTTTCTTTTTCTCCAACATTCGTTTCTATACTCTTTTTTTTTCTTTTTCTCCAACATCTTTATTTGTTTTTTTGCATGTTTTTTTCTTTTATATACAAAAGACAGCGCAAAACACACTTGCATACACCCTTGCTCTCGAACTATGGACATTTAAGGATAATTTTCGACTTCCCATCCAAGTAATACCTGTATATTTGTATATTTGTGACCGTAAACTTGCGGTCTAGAGTTGGAATGAGTGAATTAGGTACAAGTTATAGGTGCATATATGGATAAATACACAATACTTGGTAAATAAGCTGCTATGGTATCATTAATTTAGAAAAGAGTCCATTTTTGGATAAAGGTATTTTGTTTCCCTTTACACGTTGCGATATATTATTTCCACTTTATAATTATACACTATATCAGGAGTCAGTTAGAATACTGGTCTCCTTACCAAACATCTTTAATTCACCAGGTCGAAGTTGTCCAGCGTAAATTTTTGATTTTTTTTTATGTTTTAAGGCACACGTTGACTACAATTCCATGTCTTACGCTGACACTTGTAGGCATTTTAATCTTCATAGCCTCGAACATAGGCGGGCATTTTTAGACTGTGTCTTTCTTTACGAATGTGTTAATAGTGCTTTTGATTGTCCATATTTAGTCAAGCAAACGTGTTTTTAGTCCCTGGTTGTAATCTACGATCAATTCGTTTCAACCAGTTATACTGCCAGGGAAGTAGAATAAACGTTAGAAAGTATAGTATTTTAAACAGGATTCAATGTAATTTTAACTCTCTTGATTTTGCACCAGACTGCGATATGTTTCGTTCCTCTCTCGCCGAGTTCAAAGTACAGTTAAAGAATATTTGCTATCACTTATTCCTTTTGTTTTACATATGAGTATCTTTTAGTCTGTCTTACATGCATAACTGACTGTGGTATTTTATATTTGTGTTGAAATGTTGTTATCCATTCTGTAAGTGGACTCTTGGGTCTGTTGCTTTGGAAATAAATAAATAAATAAATAAATAAATAAATAAACTCCTAGCACATTAGACCCTTTGTCAATATATTTATAAGTGCATTTAATATTGGAAATAAAAATATCATGCATGTCTCTGCTTCCTTTTTGCTTTTATTAGCTCACCGGGTCCGAAGGACCAAGGTGAGCTTATGCCATACCGTGGCGTCCTTCGTCCGTCCGTCAACAATTTCTTTAAACGACTTCTTCTTTTAACCAGTGATTGGAATTTAACTGGATTTGACTGGAAGCATTCCTAGGTGGTGGGGATTCAAAATTGTACAAATGGTGGGGGCTGACCCCCCAGGGGGCTTAGTGCTGGGCCAAAAGGGGGCAATTTGGCTATATTGCTATAAACGACTTCTTCCGTAGAACTATAACATGTATGGCGATCATGTTTGGTCGGAAGCATTCATGGGAGGCAGGGATTCAAAATTGTAAAAATGGTGGGGCTGACCCCCATGGCGGGTGAGGGACGGGGCCAAAAAGGGTTATTTAGCTATATTACTTTAAGCAACTTCTTCTCTGGAACTAAGAGATAGATATCAACCATATTTGACTGGAAGCCTCCCTAGGTGGTGGGGATTCAAAATTGTACAAATGGTGGGGGCTGACTCCCCAGGGGGCTTAGTGCTGGGCCAAAAGGGGGCAATTTGGCTATATTGCTATAAACGACTTCTTCCGTAGAACTATACCATGTATAGCGATCATATTTGGTCGGAAGCATTCATGGGAGGCAGGGATTCAAAATTGTACAAATGGTGGGGCTGACCCCCCGGGCTTAGGGGTGGGGCCAAAAAAAATATTACTTTGAAATTGTTGAGATCCCCACCAGATAACCATATATACAATTGCTGAGTATAAAGAGAGGAATGCACATTGACTTCCACCCTTGTAGACTTAACTCCTGGGTCATAACTTTGAAACGGTTGAGATCCCCAACCCAAAACTATATATACAAATGCTGGGCAAAAAGAGACAAATGCAGTCATAATATTAGAATTGATCCTGGGGTCTGGCCACAACCCTAGGGACCTAGTTTCTGAGTCACAGCTTGGAAACAGTTGAGATCCCCACCCCATTACCATACATAAAATTGCTGGGCATAAAAAATCAAATACAGATATGCTACAAGGATTGGCCTTGGGGTCTGGCATATTCCCTTGGATCTCATTTGCGAGAATATTTTGCCATGATTGCTTAAATATTCAGGTGAGCGATACAGGTCCTCTGGGCCTCTTGTTTATTAATTCTATGGTGATTGGAATAAATGGTTGTTGCAAATCAGCCGAGGGATTGTTTAAAGTACATGTCAGCCATAAAGGCATAAGTGAGCTTCTCAAAGTCGTAGAACACTGCATGAGGTGGGCGTAAGTCATAGACTCGACAAAAATCTTCATAATAATAAAGACGGTATGAACCATATCGGATAAAAAATTGGCTTTAAAATCTAATTTTGGAATATCTTCAAGTTTTCAGCTAAATAGGATGCCCAGTACCGTGAACGGTTTTAGGTCACCTGAGCTTTACATTTTCAACGTCTTCTCAAGAACCAGTGGATGGATTTTTTTCAAACTTGGTCAGAATCATCCTTGGTAGATGAGGCTACAACCCCTGGGGCCAGGGCGGAGCCCCAAAGGGAAAATTAACCAATATTTCAAAAATCTTCTCCTCCAGACTCAGAGGTACTACAGTCGTTTTCTTTGCATGGATGGAAAGATCACCAGGGGCTTTATTTAAATTGTAAATTTCAGGACCCCAGAGCTATCCGTTCTCCCTTGGGGAGGGGGTAAAGCTTACTATAGTTTATATAGGGAAACAACACGTTTGGGTATATTTTGACAATAATCTGTAGGAAATTATTCTTTCTTGGTGAGAATTATCCTTGGAGGAAGATGGTTTTAAAATGTAAAATCGGGATTCCTACCCAAACCCTAGGAGGCCAGGGCGGGCCCCACAGGGAAAATTTACCAATATTTCAAAAATCTTCTTTTCCAGACGGACGGTTTAATTTAAAATCTACCTAACATATCCACAGTTATTCAAATAAAGTTTCCTCGGAATTGATTATATTTCATACTAAACATTTTTACACAGATTACAGAAGTATACGAAATTAGTCAATCATGTATCTAAATAGTTCTAGAATATTTCTGTAATCCTAAAACGAAGGAATGGGTTAAATGGTCATTAAATTTATTCATCGAAATTCTTTTGTTTTGAATAGTTACTTCCTTACATCCTTCTTTTTGATTTGATACAATTTGATGTTTTTTCTCCTAGCTAATTAAAATCCTTGTGAACACCATACCGAAAATTCTCGTAAACGAAAAGTACTTTAATCACTTTACACTCGTACAATGATCTTTCGGAAGTTATAATCAGTAGGCGTTAGGTAGTTTTAACACACACGCGAATAGAATATAAATCACATTGAAAAAAAAAAAGAAAAAAAAATGAAAAAAATAAATAAACAAATCACATTGGAAAAATTGGCATAAAAGTAAGTAAACAATTCCTGGGATTTGTTTACAGTGAAAGACAAACGTTTAGGCTGTCTATGATATGTAGGCTAATCAGCGGCACGCAGCGACTGATACCGGGACATTTGTGGCGAAGTTTCGCCTGTTTTAGCTCTCCGTAATAATTGTGGTTATATCATGATAGTTAATATTATTACACAACTTACCACTTTTAGTAACAAGTATGAAGAGCGAAATTGTCACTGGGCGAGTATGGATCTTCGCAGTGAAGGGCGAAAGTTTGACAAGGCGAAAGTTTGATAAGGCAAAGGTTTCCCGTTATACAGTAGTGATAAAAAAGTCAGGTGTATTTTCCTTCATACCAACATTTCCCTATACTTTGATTTCGAAAACTTAAACTCACCATATGGAACAAAATAAATAATAGTAGTAAAGTTATGCACACATTTCAATTAAAAGATACAGTGGCAATTAAATGAGAATTAACATCTTCCTTTCTTTCGAATTCTATAATCTAAAGGATGAGTGCTACCTGCAACGTACAAACATAATATAATGATTAGTTATCTCCTCCCCAAGGGCAAGTTTTATATGGAAAACAGATAAGCCAGGTCTCTGCGTAATAACTTGAATAAATCATCTGTCCTTAATGACTGATCACAAAAACAAGCACAACGATAGTCTCTCAAATAGATCCAGACACACAAAAGTCACTTAAGATTTTCGGGCCCCCTAAGTCCAGGCTCTTCCTCCATGGTGCAATGACGAAATCATCGTGGTTGTTCCAATTTCTTTACTCCTTATTATGAGATTGAAGACGGGCAAGAGCTCGTGGTACACGAGCCACCACAGGCTCAACAAGTTTGGGAGTTTGATGGTCTGTCATATCAAAGTTCAATCGATGTGGCGTTGACAGAGACTCCTGTGTAGGGGTGGTAGCTTGTGGCCTGATCCTGTTAGATGGTGTCTGTCACACATGTGGTGATGGCGAGGGAAGTGGAGCCTGTAGGGCCTGTGGTGACAACGGTATTGTAGGTTGGTCCAGCTGTGGCACTATGGCTGGAGCAGAGACTTTGTCGCCGGAAAACGCTTCCGGAGGCGGCCGTTCATCTGACGTAGGCGGTGATACTGCAGTCCAAGAGGTAGTGCCATGAAAGAGAGAGAACTTACGAAGGTGCTGGCGATTTCGGAGAGTCACTCTGCCAGTGCCATCCACACGGATGACATACTGGTGAAACTGACGCACTTCCACAACAATCCCTGTACGTTTCCATCTCCGAGGATAGTTTCCAACCAGATTTTGTATGTAGACGTGATCTCCAACCTGAAGTGGTGGTAACCGGTGAGTGTGTTCATTCCACCGTTCATGTTCCCTGGCATGACGTCTGGCGAGTGCTTTCTCACGATGGGACATCAGCTCTGTCCATGTTTCATGAGGTGAGTATCTACCCATCGGTATTGGGATGGCATCACGGATGGGTCGACCAAACAAAACTAACGCTGGTGATGCCTTTGTCTCCGGGTCAATGGAATTTCTGTACATCAGTAGGGCCCTTACAGTCTTCAATGCCATCTCAGCCCTGCAATTAGCATGTGAATTTGTGACCGATAAAATCCTATGCCGAACACCCCAGACTTTGGGGAATTCCTGTATTTTCCCTGCTGTAAACTGCGGGCCCCCATCTGATGTCAACTCCTCAGGAATGCCAAATGTCACAAAAGTCTCTCGCAGTCGTTTGACAAGACCATCTGCTCCGGAATCTGATCTGTGCACTATAGGCCAGTTGGAATATCTATCCACGATCACCACATAGTCCTTGCCATTGTAAGTGAAGTAGTCACTGCAGATCATCTGAAATGGGTAATCTGGTGGTGTTATGTCTGATTGGGGCTGCATCGGGTTGGACTTAGCCATCTGGTGGCAATATGAACATTGGTCCCTTACTCTTGCAATGTCAACTGTGATGTCAGGCCAATACACTGAGTCTATGGCACGTGCACGCATAGCACTGACACCTTGGTGGGCTGCATGTAGTGCATTAAGTACATGCTTTCGAAGTGCAGGTGGGATAACCACGCGTTGACCCATAAGTAACACACCATCTACCACACACAGACTGACTGCAAAGCGATGATAGGGACGCAAATCAGTAGATAGCTCTCTGCAATGTCCAGGAAATCCATCCTCTAGGTGGTGAATGATGTTGACGAATGTGCTGGCTGATGCAGAAGCTTCTCGAACCATGTCCCATGTAACAACGGTGACAACAGAATTCAACGCAGTGGTCGATGCTGCAACAGTGAGTGTGTCATCAGCCATGTCCTCGTTCTCACTATGCTAGCAAAGGCTATTCAGGGTGTCATGCAATAGGATAGATGTGTTGTCATCCATATCAAGGTCCAAAGTTTCGCCAGGCAATTGTAGGTGCTCGGGCGGGGAGGCAGGGTGTCTAGAAGTAGCATCCAGACCTTGGTTCTTCTTTCCAGGAACATGTACAACTGTGAACCTGTACCCAAGAGTTTTTTCCTTGAGGTTAAGAAGTCGTCTGTTACTAATATCTGTAAGTGACCTATTGTACAGGATCTGAAGTAGTGGCTTATGATCCGTGGCTATGGGTAGATCTTTGCATCCTAACACTTAATAGCGAGTCTGGTGGAGTGCATACACAAAAGCCAAGGCTTTGCCTTCAATGGGAGCATAGCGGCTTTCAGCAGGATGTGTAAACCTGCTGCCAACTAAACACAGCTTCCAACCATCAGGGCAGCAGGCAGGAGTCTTATCAGTACACTGGCAGTACTTCTGCATCAAGAAGAACCCTATTCCATCAACGGACCAGTCAGTAGCCAAACAAGTCGGTCGGTTAGGGTCAAACAGGCGCACCCCTTCCTTTATCTCCAGTATGATGACCTCCTTGGACTGATTGAATAGCTTGTCCAGCTCATCTGTCCAGAAAAACTTTGTAGACGGTTTTAGCAGAGTCCGAAAAGATTTCATCTGTCCTGTCCTGGCAAAGGCGTACGTACCCTGGTTAATAAGCACAATCCATGCCCTGGCACCAGTGATATCAGTTGGTGTGGGGAAATTTCTGATAGCATCTAGGAACTTAACACTAGGTCGAATGTTTGTTGGAGTGATTGTCAGTCCTGCAAAGTCAACGGTGTCCTGGGCAAACTGAAACATCTTTGGGTTTAGTGTGATGCCATTACGAGCACACATGTCAAACAATTCACATGCTTGAAAGAATGCCGCTTCAATGGACCCTGTCCACATGCAAGTATCATCCACGCACTTGACCTTGTTCCGGAAATTGGAAATTATGGCATCAAAGCGCTGGTTGCTTGGGGAGCCACTTTGTACCTATATCGCCTCCATGGCGTGATGAAGGTCGTGATATGTCGATCGTCTTCTTGGATGGGCACAGAGTGGTAACCATTCCAGGCGTCTGTTACCGTTTTTCTCGTTCCTTGAGGAACACGGTCTGCCAGATGGAAGGGGCCAGGCACATGATGAGTCTGGCGGACAGAATGGCGATTTTGAGGTTGTAGATCTACAGTACGACGTGGAGTTCCGTCAGCTTTCCCAGTCACAACCATCATTGAGCACCATGTTGTAGGAGTGTTTGGACTGACGCGCTCAAGTACACCGATGCGAACATCCCTCTCAATATCAGCATAGACCTTATCCTGCCAGTGAATTGGGACAAGTGCTGGCTTGTGAATTGCCACCGGCCTCTCTTTGGGATCAACATGGAGTTGTAAGGGCTCACCCTTCATAAAAGGCAATGGTTGATGCTCACAGACATTGAAGGTTGTGGAACCATAATAGTCAAGAAGCCAATCTCTGAGAGCCCCTATGTTCTCTTCTGTGGCCCATAGTCCTGGGGGTAGCGTAGTCGGCATTGTTGGGGGTTCCGTTTGACGCCTGGGGCAAGAACAAGTTATCTCCTCAGAGTCCTCAACTGAGGCGGTGACATCCGTAGGCACATTGGGGAAGTCCGTGTGAATGACCCCGAGAGATTTGAGCGCCTCCCTGCAAAGGAAGGCCTTTTCCATAGTGTCAGATACATAGCAAAGTAAGCGTGTTGACCATGTAGAGTCAGTAATGTCTCATGTGGAAATGTTTACCACAACCGTTCCCAAAACACAAAGGTCTTCTTTTATAGCTCAATGCATGACAAGGTTAACAGGGAGAAGATCCTGTTTCGACATTCCCATAGTATAGGCAGATTCCAGGGGTATTATCGAACAATAACAACCTGTGTCAGCCACCATAGGTATTGTGACTGATTTCAGTTTTGACGTCTTCTGCATGGGGTGTCCAAAGGTGGTGTGATCTTCTGGCCATGGTGTCATGTTAACCGACAACATGGGATGGGGCCTGGAGGGGCGAGCTACCCACTGTCCCTCATACACATGATGTTCAAGTCTTGGGGCCTGCCTTCGAAGCCCGGGGCAAATGGTAGAAGTGTTCTGGGGGCAACTCTTTGCTATTGCTGTGCACAGTTGGTCATACACATAACCGGCTTTTTCCAAGTTTGTGTCCTTAGATGAAACTCCTGAAGCATGGCCTTTGGAAGATATCCTGCGACCCGTACCCTGAGGACAAGTTCTGGATGAGGCATAACGGTGACCCCAGTTACCACAGGTTGTGCACTTGCTGCATGATGTAGCGAAGTGTCCCTTCACTGAAGTGTCCCTTCACTTAGCGCACGTAAATGTTCACGCCTCACAATTTAGAGATCCGGCCCTGCGGTCATTCTTGAGTCCGTGAGCTGCACTACCGCATGCCCAGCATCTCGCTCCAGACAATGCAGGCGGCTTGGGGTTGGTATGAGTAGCACACATGGCACCTGTGGAATCTCCCACTGCACACGTTGTGCTTTACCCTGCTCCTTCTGTGCAATAAATGACACAGTTTCTTCCAGTGTCCGGTCTGTCTTTGGGTCACCTAGCAAGTCAGATAGAATTTCTGGGTCAGCAATACCCGGCACAAGATTGTCCTTTATGATCTCATCACTATAGTCAAATACATGAGTACATTGTGGCACTTTGCATGTGGTCCTATACATGAGGTCCTATACTGGCAGAGTGCAGCCTGGCCGCGGAGACTTGCCAAAAATGTCCAAATACCGATGCCAGGTGATTGTGTCATTCTGCTCAGCTTGATGCGATGAACGAGAGTACTTTCATCTTTAACAGCCAGTCTCTTAATAGCAGCCAGGAGATCAGCCTTAGCCATATTAGCTACATCACACCGAAGGTCACGTAGAACATCTGTCCGTAGATCAGTGTCACAACAGTAGACTAGCGCAGTGGGGAGAACAGTGTCCGTAATGGCCATTCCAACCTTATACATGTTCCACTGCCTGGTAAAATCTGACCATTGGTCTGGGTCACATCCAGCAGAAACAATTGGTGGGTCTAACTTGAGCTTTGGTGGTGTTGGATTTGCTGGGGTTCTATGGACGGTCCTGTCATGAATTTGAAGAGAAGCAGTGAGGGCAGCTGCAAATTCTGCTGCCAGGTCTTAAGACGTCCATATGCAGCCTGCGACAGGGCACTGTAACACTGGCATGATGTGATCCTAAGATGTCGCAAAAATGAGTGATGAACGATGGCTTGATGACAAGTCGATAACCCTAACCATGCCTGGCTGGGTGTCGGGGATGTATACATAGTAGTAGCAGTCATAAATGAGAATTAACATCTTCCTTTCTTTCGAATTCTTTAATCTAAAATAGAGACATATGTTTATAAATGCCTTTAAAACGGAGCCATTTGCTTATAAAGGCTTATTGAGGTGAGGCCGTGCACTCATAACGGCTTATTGAGGTGAGGCCGTGCACTCACAAAGGCTTATTGAGGTGAGGCCGTGCACTCATAAAGGCTTATTGAGGTGAGGCCGTGCACTTATAAAGGCTTATTGAGGTGAGGCCGTGCACTTATAAAGGCTTATTGAGGTAAGGCCGTGCACTTATAAAGGCTTATTGAGGCGAGGCCATGCACTTATAAAGGCTTATTGAGGTGAGGCCGTGCACTTATTATTGATTTTAAAATCGAGCCATGAGCTTATAATTCCTTTATAACTGAAGCCATATGCTTTTATTTACTATTGCTGTTGGACTACCCATAATTTGCGTCCTTAATTAGCTGTGTAAAGGACGTTAATCCATATACAATCAAACTTATAAGTTGCTTTTGAAATGAGGCAATTTCACCCAGCGTTATATAATCAAATACCAAACAATTCGCTTGCATAAAATAACATGTTAGGAAGAGTCTGGTAGATTTGGTTGTAGGTTTAGGTGGAAACATTTTCTTATATTAGAGGTGCATCGAGTGTTGCACAAATAGCTTTAAGGTCAGGCAGTTTGCAGATTAATGCTTTTGGGCTTTAGAGATGGAGCCATGTGATTTGTTAAGATTGGTGTTAAAGTGGATCTACCATTCAATAATTAATATTTAGGTAATCAACCTTCCTATAGTAACTTTTAATTTAAGGCTGATTCACCTCCGCGTCCTTAATTGAAACAACATCAATGTTATCCTCTCCTTATCATGATTGGTTTGTTTATGGTTTAACGCCCTAGCAACAGCTAGCTAAGGTCATTTAAGGACGTGTCTCAATGTGTATTATGTATGCGTGCATGTGTACTGGAGTCAGGGTATGTGATAGCGCGGATCTGATGCCGACTTTATAGTGCCATATTACTGAAATACCATGCCGAAGGTACCCAGCAAAGCATTCCGCCTGGTCATATTATACTGACAACGAGTGAACCAGTTACTGCCTTACCCTACCAGTTGTTGTTATTCCCCTATATACTGAACGTTTAGCAGGGAATAACAGCTACCAACTTGAAGGATTTTGATATGTTCCGGCCTAGGGACAAAATCTATTGATATCCTCACGTTGGCGAGCGTTCAAAAGTAAAGCCAAAAATGAAGTATTTCCAAGCAAGGCGCTCTGAAATAAAAGGTAGTGAGAAGGAAATTTTGGTTACTTTAGTCTTCCCAAACAGATGGCAAAAAAGCAAATCCCCAATCCAGTAAGGGATTCCCACATTAGTTGCCCCTTACAACATGCAGTGGGTAACAGCAGGTATAGTTTTTCTTAATCCCCGAACTGCAGGGGTGCCCTTTAAGGCAGGAACATAACATATAGAATGCATCAACTGCTACAATAGCATAATACAATAAAAATCTAAAAAAACGGGCTATCATGGAATAACCTCTCTCTAAATATATAAAGTTCCCTTTTGGAAAAACAAAGTCTGAAAAATGATGACAAATTGAAAATAATGTATTCCGACTATTATTCTTAATACAGATCCATACCTGATTCTGTCATGCGAAACACTGGTGCCGTTTTCTGTTGATTCCTTAATATAGTTCATAAGTGATTTGATTAGCATTCCCTCGTTATCGTAAAGTATCCCAATATTATGGACTGACGTAAATATTATGTGTACAACATAACGTTACCAGACAAACACCCGCGATACTCAGTATGATTAAGGTATCAATTACGCTGTTCAACAGTGTTTATGTAGATTCCGTTCTTGTGTTCAAGGATAGTACGAGGTATGTCAAACGAAAATTCGTACAACCACTGTTATAATTATCCCAGTACTTGTTCAAGTCTTCTTGGTATTACAACAACTGCATCAAACTTCCAGGTCGAAAGTTTGGGTTTTGTATAAATTAAAAAATAGGCACATACTAAGTGAAGGAGAAGGATTACATACTTTTTATGATTTTTTTTAATCCCCTTCTTTATAGAATACAAATATATAAAAAAAAAATATCATCGAGTGAAATTTTGTATTATGAATATCCACCCTTATAATTTGGCAGTTGGTAACTTTTAATATTTGTCAATTTAAAGTGAACATATTTATATGGTTTGTTTATTCTCAATCATTAGATTGATTTTCCTATAGAAGAATCATCGGTCGCGTATTTAATGTTACTTGTTGGTCGATTACCCTAATTCACAACTGTATATACTGATAACATGGTATCTAGTGTTTGGTTTGCAACGTCCTCGCCTCAGCCAGGGTCACATGAAGACGGGTGCCTAGAACAGAAAGAAGACAGAAGAGAAAGAAGACAGGAAAGATAAGCAATGAAAAAGATCCCAAGTGTTACAGTGGAGACAGCAGATCAATATGGGTCCCATTGAATGCTGCTCAATTAGCATAGTTACAATATAATGAACTTTGAGGTGCACAATAGCACAGGGTAATTATTTAAAAAACCATGATTATGACGCCATTATTTCAACGACGTAGCGAACACTAAACATAAATACGATCTCTTCATTTTACGAACACAATATTAAAATAAATATATTATATTTGAGCCTTGGTAATCAAGAAAATAATTTTTCCATTTGTCATGAGAGTGACAGATTGGCGTCTTTTGGACAGTTTCTTCCTTGAATTTACCTATAGATATAATCCCACCGCTGCCACCAAAACGTCTTTCTAGGCTGCCCTCGAACTTAAGTAATATCATTAACATGTTCGTGACAAGTGATCACAGATCGTCATCAAAAAACCACTCAGCCCCTATATAAAGCCAATACATATTACAGCAACAATAAAATTGTTAGTAACTCTCATTCTGTTTACTGCGTGAAGAAATTGTTTTCTCTTACAGTATGATATTAGATAAGATTAGATTATTTCTAAATAATCACTTTAATGATAAGGTAAACGGATGAACAATCATTTTTCGAGTAATTAGACAAAGAAATATAAATAATCTTCTTCTTTTAATGTCGTTAAGCGGGTTACACTCATCATATCACGATTTCAATAATAACGCCGACGAAATAACAACATATTTTTGTGGCAACTCGGTTTAGAGATTATTATTTAATAACACATTCTATGATGCGAAATTAAAATTTAAAAAAACCTCACAACTATGGCATCATTACCTTGACAAACTTGATTTCAAATGTTTCTCTACTGCAAACAAACTCAAGTTATTAACTTAAGGATGGCTTTTAATATAATTCTTATATTAGATTACAAGAGTGACTGAGAAACCAAATACAATACCCATTTATGTAAATGGGTAAATTGTGTAAAATGATCAAAACATCTATTTCTAAAAAACAAGATTGAAAATTCAAATAAAAAACTATTTAATTTATATATCGGAGGACAATCAGCTCTTTTATAAGGACTTAATATAACTGACCATATACAGATATCGTTTTGCCATGAAAAATGCAAACTGGTTAAAGTATATATTTCTCTATTGCAATAATATAACAACAAAATATCTAACATAACAATAAAAGGGAAATAACTCCTGTTAGATTACCGAAGTTATGTTGTCGTTGTGGTAAATGGAACAAGGAAGCTGATATGCGAAGTTTTATTATGTATCTGATTAGGTTGTTCTTCTATATTTCTATATCAGGTGGTGTGGCAGTAAAATGGCGCTGTAACACCAATTTTACTTACAGCAATATTCGGTGTTCTACCGCCAGAGGTTTAGTATAATGCAAAAGACATAAACAATGTGCTACCAGAAATTGCATCTATTAAATGCATAAAATGATATAGATTTGTAAGAAAGAAAAAAGATTTCATTTACATGGAAGCAGCACGAAGGAGCAAATTTAACGTATTATATATAGCCGTAATAAGTTTGGCAGGCGCTTGCTTAATGACAGATAAATGAAAAAAAAAGATTTTGTTTAAGGTAGTCTCAATTGAATCACACTACTGAATAAACCATTGCAAAAGGTAGGCCAAAACAGCTTTGTCCTCTCCCTGCATTGAGTTGTGATGTACTATATTCTAGAGTTTGGCAGCCGAAGCTCATCCTTAACCAAGTAATTTTCACTGGGTAACAAAATGAATGGTTGGAATTTCTCCTCTTAATTAGCTAATAAAGTAGGTTCCCACCGCTGTCACCATTCAAACTGAACTAGTTTGTCAACTCCCTTCGGACTTATGTAATGACTGTAAGGATCAATCACAGTTCGCCATATTTATCATTTTACCCAACGCCTTGATAAAACCCATATATATAATTCTGGTATAACAATAACGTTTGTATTTACTCAGCAATTTAATTATGATTATTAATCTAAATGACAGTGAAAAGTGAATGAACGCGCTCTCACCGAATTCGTTAATTAGAAAACGTAGAAATATAAGTGTTCATGTTCACAGGATTCAAAGGGTTACACTCAGATATATCAATAATAACAACAACTCCAAATAAATTACAAAATACTGCGAAGATATCATCTGATAATACCTTCTTTAGCGGGAAAGTTAACTAGAGTTCAAACGGAAGTCAATAACATGAATTATTTAACAAAGAATAAGTTTTTGTTTCTCTAAAAGTAGAACACTGACCTAAAGTTTTGAGACTGTTTATTTGTTGAACACAAGCACGACTCGCGGATAAGATAATTTGGACACATTTTTCCTAATATAACAGCATAATTATAATACTCTTAAAGCTGCAAAGATCACAACAGTGTCTGGGTAACCTAATATTAACTAATGGGAATTGATCAGGACATCAATTTCTTAATAACGAGATTATTACCAAAAAACTTGTACTTAATATAGTACACTCGACTCCTGCTGAACTACTATAGATAATTAAAATTATTCAACGGAGATAACTTCCATAAGCTTAACTCAGGAAGTAACTCAGACTGAGGAATATTGTGAACAAGCTGTAATGACATTAGATATTAGGTGATGCGGTGTTCTACCGTCAGAACTTCAGTTAAAGATAGAAAAACGTAACCGGTAACTAATAATTCTAGTTCATGAAAACATGTTATAACAATATGTTGTGTTTAAATCATATCCCTGCAGATACAAGATAGAGAAAATTTAGTGTCCTCTACGGAACAAAACCAAAATTACTAAACTAAAACCAGCTACATATGGGGTCGATGTGTTTTCTCTCCTTTGGTTTCCTAACCCCATGCTTTTTGTGTTGAACGTACGTCAGAGTGGAGAAGACAATAGCTTCTTGACCTGAGCCGGGCAATGCCAAAGTTCTAAATAGTAGTTGTTATTCACTGTAAGATGCTCAGCATGTTTTGGTTGAAATGCACATTTTTGATGTTTATTTTTGATAAACTCTGTACTTCTCACGGCGGACGTTTCACGCATGTTTCGCTGTTATGGAACCCTTGTTGGTTCTGGGACATAAAAGACCCGCTGTTTCCAACTACATGAATGCAAGAGGCAACTAATATGAACCACATGTAAGTCTTCAGTGTAGAGGACAACAAAGAAAAGACTGTATCCAACTGCAGGTGTCTTTTAAAGGGCGATGTCTCCTTCATCCTCGTTATCCAGGGATTACGCTCACTTTAGCTCTCTACACCCCTGGAATATGTCATAAAGAAATTGAAGGCTCATTCTGCGCCACCTTTTTGATGAAACAAGAAGACTACTTCGACCCTTTGATATACATCAATAGAATCTCGTGGTCACGTAACGGTAAAAATGACAGGCTTTGACGTCGGGCGTCTTCCAAGGACAGGTATCGGCCTAGCGATTGGTCAGGGGTTTTTACCTGAGACCAATCAAACAGCTATCTTCTTGCCTTCCTATTTGCTATGACATATTCCAGGGGTGTAGAGAGCGAAAGTGAGCGTAACTTCTGGATATCGAGGATGTGTCTTCCAACGCACCCGTTCTCATATGATCCTGGCTGTTGTGTCTCCCTACGTATCCGTCATCATGTAACCCTGGCTGTTGTGTACCCCAAGGCACCCGTACTCATATGATCCTGGCTGCTGTGTCTCACAAGGCACCCGTTCTCAAATTATCCCGGCTATGGTGTCTCCATAGATATCCGTTCTCAAATGATCCCGGCTGTTGTGTTTCCATAGACACCTGTTCTCAAATGATCCTGGCTAGTGTATATCCATAGACATCCATTCTAAAATTATCCTGGCTGTTGTGTCTCCCTAGACACCCATTCTCAAATGATCCTGGCTGTTGTGTCTCCCTATACATCCGTTCTCAAATGATCCCGGCTGTTGTGTCTCCCGAGACATCCGTTCTCAAATGATCCTTGCTGTTGTGTTTCCATAGACGACGGTTCTCAAATGATTCTGGCTGTTGTGTCTCCGAGATATCTGCTCGCAAATGATCCCGGCTGTTGTGTTTCCATAGACACCCGTTCTCAAATGATCCTGGCTACTGTGTCAACAATAACCAGACAGCACAGATCGTAGCTGACACCTTCAGGTTACCGTACACTGGATATAACCCTGTCTGTATGTGGAATAAGTCTACATGCGCCATGGATATACAGAGGAACTGGAAACACGCAAGGTTAGTGTACTTATCATATGAGTTTGAGTTTATCCTGAAGAATATCATTTGAATTGCGACTGACATTACCTGGTACAGAAAATGCGGAATTGAATATATGAACGACGTGAATTGACCCAACGACACACAGCCTGACCATACACTAATGATTTCCCGAAATGATTTTGTTTGCAATCATATGAATGGATAACGATTTATTTTCAACTTCCCGCAACCTTCCTATATGGCTTGACGTTCGTCTATTAATCTAGACACTGTATGACATCTTCGTGGCTTCTTAACTCACACTGGTCGCTGTGTCGGTACATTGATATGTGCACGTTCAGTGTCATGCTTTACATACACACAGTTTGGGATCACAGCAGCAGAACTATCCATGATTCAGAAATAATCTTTAGTAAACATCTCCGACAAATGTTACATATTTTTTCAGTAGGGGTCTCTCTTGTGTATGTATAGTGCATTTACCAGACAGATCGATATGTATTAATCATTTTGGCAACACGCCAACCTATATTGTCCACGACGCAGACCTTTAAATAGCTCGGGTACTCGATAGAATTATCATACGGAAACGCAGTAGTGATTTGCGTTATAATCGAATGAAACTAAACTACTATATACATGTATCCTGGTAATTTGCTAACTGTGGACGTAGTATTGGTATTGAAATTAGGCTTGTAATTCAACTCGTCTACGATACACTCTAATACAAGTATTAGATGGGTGCGTAGATGAGCGGAATTACAAGTCTCATTAGATTGGTAAGCATTTTACTTTTTCTCTCTCAAATATTTCATTCCCCCAGCCATTTTTTTCATAAATATGTATATACATATACTGCTTCCAAGCACAGATATATATGTAGATATATTAATATTTTGATAGGGGCTGCCAGGGTTGGGAGCCCTGGAGTCAGCCCATCAGCAATATGGTGTCCTCACTACTTTTTATTACGAGACAAAAATGGTGGATTAAATGTATGCACCTGTGTAGTTTCGGAAAATATAAATCTAGTAAAACTTTTCTCTCAAAACCACTCTATGACCTGTGTAGAAGATAGTAAATATATTTGGTTACCCATTCTTCCTAATGTCTCCCTCGACAATGCCACACTTTTGGCCTTTATTTGAGCGTTCGCCCCTGTGAGGAAGGCTTTGGGTTCTGTCCCCTAGCCGAGACATACCAGAGTCTGTACAAATGGTAGTTTCTACTCCTGCTTGACGCTCAGCAATTTAGGAGTGGGACGACTGGTTCGCCCGTTGTCAGTATAATGTGACCGGGTGGGTTGCCCTGCTTGGTGTCTTCGGCAGTATGTTTCAGTGAGGTAGCACTATAAAGATTACATCAGTTCCACGTTATCACAAGGAGACAAACACGAACATATCGCAGCCTCCCAAAACTCACACACATACACTACACAGGGGAGGCCGTCCTTAAATGACCATAGCTGTTGATAGGACGTTAAACAATACTAAACCAAACCAAACCCACTAGTGGGTTAACCCTGGATGTGATTTCGTTGGTTAATCTTTTAATTATGACGTCATGTAATTCTTCGCAACGTCATCTTCCAATGTGAAGTCATGATTCGTGACAATTGTTTCCTTGATCGGAAAAAGACATAATTTATATTCCAAGTGAAACATGCTCTTTTTAGATATGATACGAACGTTATGGGAGAAAAAGGTTCCAAACTCGTGACGGCTGGTTTAAATGTTTACTTAAAATAGATTTTTGTAATTTACTAACTCAAGCGAGATAAACATGCTAATTTGTATATACCAAACCAACCGACTGAAGAGAAATAACAAGAAAAAATGATGATACTGTTTTTACATGCAGCAAAATCGAGTCCCTTCTTTAGGAAAATAATTATATCAACTGTACAATGTTCATTTTATACTGTATAGATGATGTATTATTATAATGTTTAAATACATTTATCTCCCTTTTTGTAGGGAAACACGATTCTTTGTTTCCCGGGATTATTCATGTTCACGAGGGCGATGCCCGTATAAACATGATTTATCGAGGAGAAACAGCAAATCGTGTTTATCTTTCACAAGGAAAATAAATATTTCATCATGCCCAAAAAATAACCAATAACGCGCCATTACAGTCATTATTGCCCCGTCACGTGACCAGTATCATCCAATCAGACACGCTGTTATAAAGATGATGTATAATCATACTAATCATAGTCTTATGGTTGTATTGTAGCTGGTAAGGAGATGTCGTCCAATCACCACACGAAACAGTCCCCCAGCCATCTCGACGAATGTCCAACATGTCGTCGGCGCGCTGCCCGAATGGAACAGTCAGTCGTCAAACAGGTACCGAAGAGAAGACCAACCACAAAGAAACCCAATCCAGTAAAACTTAAAAAGACAACATTTACTTCAAAACCGGTCGGTGAATTTCCTTCACTGAAAAGTGGCTTCATAATTTCTCACATCCATGCGTTGTCGAAGGATCATGCGTATGTTTGGCACTACAGCGAGAAGAATATACTGGTGGTAAATACTACTGGCGGGGTAGAACAGACGCTTAAACTTGACACAAACAGTGCCGTTATAGATATAGGAGTGTCGCCACGAAGTGGGAATATATGGTACGCATGTGGTGATGGAGCCGTGGTTGAGATGATGAAAAACAAGACGTGTTTGACAAGATTTAATCTCGGATTCGAACCTCGATGCTTGTGTTTGTCATCCAAAAACCAAGTTTTGGTGGGACTCGAGTGTAACATGTTAGTCTTATCTATAGGTGGACATATCGTTACGGATCTACAGAAGATAAATCCTGACGTTGATCTGGTCGAGTTTTGTCCCAGTAAAATAGCTCAATGTCCATACACAGACTTCTTTTGCGCGTGCGATTTCTTCCATCACTATTTCGTTTTGCTGGATCCGTCACTCAAAATTATTTGGTGGTTCCGTGGAAGTACCGTCACAGACGCGAGAGGTGTTGTCAAGGACACCGGGTATTCAAGTCCAGATCTGTTTTGGCCCCACACTGCTGCGTTTGAAAAGGATGGAACAATAATAGTCGGAAACAAGGATGACAACAACGCCCTAATAGCAATAGGGCGAGACGGTCACGTGTTACAGGTGATATCAAGAGAGGAGGACGAGCCGTACGCACTGTGTCTACACAAAGACGGAAACTTGTGGGTGGGACTGGACACACGTCTGGTCAAAGTTTACCAGTTGTCAGGGAAACAGGTCACACTGCGTCAACCGCTTACGCTTTAAGTCAAACTACGAAGTATGGAAGACGGTGTCAATACAATAGAACAAAAGTGCAGTTCAAGGTCGATACAAGGTAAAATAAGATGAAACGAATTTTCTGTGACGTGATCTGTGCAGAGTCTGCTCTCAAACGACAGGTAAAATTTATAGTGACTATCAAGAACATCAAAACAGTTATTCTCATCCTTCACATCGGACTTTATATGTGTCTACCTTGAACCTACATGTGAGGTTAGCGCAGTCACCATATACGTCTATGTCGATACGTAGCTGTTATAATACTCCAGTCTTTGGATGCAGTTTAAATTAAAGACTGGATCAGGACATAAATAGAAAAAATTCGGATTTACTTTCGTGTTAGTCAGGTTTCTGTTATTATATTGATCAACAAATTTATCACATCAAATTATAAACAAACATACAAACAAACAGCCTGCATTCAATAATACCATCCTCGGTATCCAGGGGTTACAATCACTCCATCCTCGATATCCAGGGTTACGATCACTCCATCCTCGATATCCAGTGTAATGTATGTTAGTTATTATGGTTCCGGAGATCCCGGACCGGGCTCCGTTTTGTGTGTTACACGTATGTGCTGCTCTTCCGATTCCGCCATTGTGTGTGTTCCTCTTTACTGGCGTGGTGGCAGTCTGCTCTACGAACTTTCGCCTTCATAAGACCTATACAATGTCAACAAGACCACATAACGCCGTATAAAACGGTACGGAGCCGTGAATTATCGTCTTTAATCAGTATTTATAATATGTTTTACGGCATGGCCGTTAGTGAGGGCGGAGCCAGGTTGTACTGTAAATGTATCGGAATATCGGTACTGTACTCTTTCAAGCATTGAGTGATGTGTTAAATTACTAAATCAGACCTACGTGTATAGCTATACAGTGTATATTACAGATAAGTTTCCTTTCTTGATTTCTTTTTGGCTGACAAGATGTTTGATATCTTGAAGTTTTCCGCCTAGGCGTATGATGACATGACATTAATGTGAGAATATGCGAAAGGTTCATTAGACTATATAAGTATTTAAATTTGCACCTCTTGAATCCATTGCAAGAATCAAGTGCAGCATATTCTACAAAGACATTGTTATAAAACATATTAGGATGGATATTGTTAATCATGTATAATAGCATAGTTATCTGATATCCACGAAAAAATATACATATATATATGTATATATCTTTACGAATAAGCCCTTTGGATTACTTCAAACTTAACTTCAATGATTTATAAATATTGTATCCAGAGAGAACTTATGCATAGTATTTTACAATTTTTATGCTTTTTATGTCTAAAAATTAATTTGTTCAATGCTATAAAAACTGGATTTATATGAAGTTTATTAAAAATAAGAAGAATATGCGAAATCACATTTTTTTGTTATTTTTCAATACCCATCTTTGCAGCCAAGAGAGTCAATAGATCTATATATCTTATATATATATTGTGGATGAATACATTTGTTTCAGCAATTTACTGACTATATGCTTTATATGTCTCTGCTTTATGTATAGTTTTAGCAATAGAGAAAATGTATTGTTTCCTCAATTAGAAATTGAATCAGTTCAGCACAATAAACTGGATAGATTTTTTTTTAAATCGTGCAGATTTGTAAAACAGCAGATTTTCTTTTATGAATAAAAAAAGCTGTGAGATAGTAATCAAAAATGAAAATGTTACAGTATGGATTCAATTTTTTTCTTCTATTTTCTTCGTGCAAAATATCAATTAAAATATTCTGATGAAAATATTTGTATGTTTTTTTTATCCTATCATTTTGCGTCACTGTGAGAAACTCCCTTTTTGTTGACAACCACGTTGTTTTGTTGATATTCCGTTTTCTAAGTATACACCACTGCAATCTCTACCCAGAGTTGTCGTAGGGAGTGCAAGGACCGTAACTCTTTGTGGTAGTCTCGTTCAACCAGACTCTTGTTGTCTGCGCAAGCGTCTGATTGACCGAGACTACACTGCTGATACAATAATTTTTTCGACCCCAGAGAACTAGAGCAATGTAGCCGGTAACGTTATGTCAAGAGAGTTTACATCTTTAACCGGAAAGTATCAAATATTTAAGTATCCTATAGTTAGATATAAGTTTTAAATCTTACAAAAATGTAACGTTTGTTCGAGATTCGGCAAGCGAGAACTTGTTTCGAGATCAAGATGGCGGAGACTACAGCGCGTGCGACCGGCGGCCATGTTAAGACAAGTTTTTCAGTTCCATAGGTATTGTGAATATTCTTTATTTTTCTTACATACGTGTTACCTATAGGGATAGCTTCGCTCTCACGGGCCCCTCGGGCCCGTGAGAGAGCTCCGCCCTCTATAAACTTTGGTTGTAAACACTTGACAACTTTCGAAGATGGCAACACCACGTGCGACATAACAATGGTGTTTGACGAAAAATTGAAACTGTAAACTCATTTGACAATTGGCGACAGAATTTAGTGTACACATTGTCACTGTACAATAACTTTAATGAGGTATTGGGTGAGCGATTCTCGTGGTTAAAAAAACCAAGAAATGACGAATTTAGGGGCATGGTAGCTGACGATGCCCCTGTTCCGGAGGCTCGCCGTAAAACTCAAGCGCAGAAACTGGCGCTATTGGAGTTAGTGCTAGGGCAGATCGCCAATTTCTGTCCAGTGATAGCGCGCAACACGATCGTTAAAACCTGCACCTCAGTTAGCCAAATCTGGCAGACCATACGTCAACATTATGGGTTCCAGTCAACTGGAGCACATCTGATCGATTTTGCGGCCATTAAGTTGGAGGCGGGCGAACGTCCGGAGGACCTCTACCAACGATTAGTAGCCTTCGTGGAAGACAACCTCCTCACACAAGACTCTGGCATTATACATCATGGTGTCTAAATCACAGAAGATGAAGAACTATCGCCCTCTTTAGAAAATTATGTCGTATTGCCGTGGCTACAATTAATAAATTCAGACCTACCAAAACTCATCAAGCAAAGGTATGGTACAGAACTGCGGTCACGTACACTCGCGTCCGTTAAGCCGGAGGTATCACAAGCACTCGATTCGCTGTTGGAGGAGGTCCAATCGTCCGAGGATGCCCGCTCAATGAGAGCCGCCGTGTCTGGTCTGTCGCGAGGTACATTGCCGCATACACCACATGCTCATATCGCGTCGCGAGATCAGCGAGATCAGCGGTCCAGACCCCAGAAGTCTTGTCCGTTGTGCAAGGAAGCGGGAAGGCCTAACAATCACTTCCTTAGTAAATGTAGCTTCCTTCCCACACAAGAAAAAAATAAATTCGCAAGAGCTCGACAAGTGTCAGAGGAATTGGAGAGATATGCTGACAATATGGCTGATCCAGAAGGAGATGAGGTATTACAGACAGAAACTCTTAACAACCCCGTACGAGGACGTGTTTCAATGTCATATGCCCTTACGCCTGCGGTAAGATTGGGTGTCAAAATTGCCCACAGCAAACAATCTGCTCACCAAGCCGATGGGTCATCGCCTTTGAACGTCTTAGGCGAAACACGTATGGTGGTGTCCCGTGACAACCACGACTTATATTTTGAAGGACTTGTCGTGGAAAATCTAGACACTGATGTTCTTGCCGGGATCCCTTTCATGGAACGCAACGATATATCCATACGTCCAGCAAAACGCCAAGTATTACTCGGGGATCATACTCTGTATGAGAACGGATCCACAGAGACTACTATGGACAGACATTAAGTGAGGAGGGCCCATGTTCTACGTGCCCCTGCCCTCACCACACTGTGGCCAGGATATTATATTGAAGTAGCCCTGCCAGCTGACCTCGCCACATCAGATGGTGAGATTAGCATAGAACCACACGACTCATCGCCTCTCACTGCTCCCTCAGTCCTCACTAGTGTTGCAGGGAAAATCAGGATACCAAATCTCACTGGAGAACCACAGACCTTGAAACGAAATGAACATTTCTGTAAAGTAAGAGCCACGACTTACCCAGAGGATATCACAGTTACCCCTACCACGCACACTGAACCCCATAAGGCCAAAACTACCAACCTGTCTCACTACAGTGATAGGGCAACCTTGACCCCGATGGACTCATGCCGACCAATATCAAGTCTGAGTTCCAGAGTCTACTATCAGAGTTTGACGAAGTGTTCAACCCAGAATTCACAGGTTACAATGGCGCTGTAGGTCCCTTCAAAGCCAAGGTTAACATGGGTCCAGTTCAACCCCCTCAGCGCAAAGGTCGCTTACCTCAATATTCGAGGAACCAACTTTCAGAGCTCCAAGTCTGTAGGTGTGTTTCGTCGACCAGAGGACATTGGCATATCTGTCGAATACGTAAACCCATCATTCCTTGTCAAAAAGCCTAACGGAGGTTTTCGACTAGTCACAGCATTTGCTGACGTAGGGCGATACAGTAAGCCCCAGCCATTACTGATGCCTGATGTAGACTCAACCCTCCGTCAAGTCGCCCAGTGGAAGTATCTGATTGCCACTGACCTCACAAAGGCTTTTTATCAGATTCCCCTTGCTAAGGAATCCATGAAGTACTGCGGTGTTGTAAGCCCCTTCAAAGGCACCCGGGTGTATGCCCGTACCGCGATGGGTATGCCAGGCTCAGAAACTGCGCTAGAGGAATTAACTTGCCGTGTCCTCGGTGACCTGGTAGAAGCTGGATGCATAGCGAAACTTGCCGACGACTTGTACTGCGGTGGCCAGACTTTTGAAGAACTACTACAAAACTTTAAATCCGTCCTTCAGGCCTTACAGAAATGTAGCTTGAACCTCTCCGCTCCAAAGACAGTTATATCCCCAAAGGAAACTATCATACNAAGCTGGATGCATAGCGAAACTTGCCGACGACTTGTACTGCGGTGGATAGACTTTTGAAGAACTACTACAAAACTTTAAATCCGTCCTTCAGGCCTTACAGAAATGTAGCTTGAACCTCTCCGCTCCAAAGACAGTTATCTCCCCAAAGGAAACTACCATACTGGGGTGGATATGGCGACTAGGTACAATCAGCGCTAGAGGAATTAACGACTGAATTAACCCCACCCCCCCACCCCCCAACACCGTTTACGGTTTACGTGCGTTCATCAGAGCATACAAAGTACTTGCGAGAGTCATGCAAGGCTGTTCATCACTCCTCTCTCCGCTTGATAGTGTTGTCGCAGGTGGTCGAGAGTCAAAGGAGACCATCCAATGGACCGACGAACTCCTCCGTGACTTTACAAGTGCCCAGAAGGCGTTATCTTCTAACCGCACCATCACTCTCCCCACGTCTACTGACCAACTATGGATAGTTACAGACGGTGCAGTCAGAGACCCATGACTAGGAGCAACGCTGTACGTCACTCGTAACAACAAAGTCTGTCTTGGAGGCTATTTCAGTGCCAAACTGCGTAAGAACCAGACCAATTGGATTCCGTGTGAAATCGAGGCTCTGTCCATCGCGTCCGCCATAAAACATTTCAGTCCATACATCATCCAGTCAACTACAAAGGCTTGTGTGTTAACTGACAGAAGACCATGTGTGCAAGCTTTTGTGAAATTATGCAGGGGAGAATTTTCTGCTAGCCCTCGAACCTCGACATTCCTGTCCACAGCGAGCCGCTTCCAAGTGTCGCTACGACACGTCTCAGGCTCTGCTATACTTCCATCCGACTTCGCGAGCCGCAACGCCCCCGTGTGCAATGAGCCTACACGTCAAATTTGCTCATTCCTCAACACGTTTGTCACTAGCGTTGTTGGTCAAGTGTCCGTCGATGACATCCTAGCAGGATCGTCCAAGTTGCCGTGCACCAGTCGGTCCGCATGGTTGTCTATACAATCCGATTTTACAGACCTTCGTAGAACACACGCGCATCTGTGTCAGGGCACCCGGCCCTCCAAGAAACAAACTACGGTCAAGGATGTCAAACGTTACCTAAACGTTGCTTCTCTTTCTAGGGACGGCCTCCTTGTCGTCAAACGTGACGCCCTGTTTGCCAGTTCAACCGACTGCATTATTATTCCCAGACAGGTCCTCGATGGTCTATTGACAGCCTTACATCATCTAAAACTTGACCATCCTTCAAACCACCAGCTCAGGTGCGCCGTCCAACGCCATTTTTACGCACTTGACATAGAGTCCGCAATCAAACGCACCACCGATGGTTGCCACCAGTGTGCCGCCCTCTGCAACGCACCTACGTTTCTTCAGGAACAAAGCTGTGGGGATCCGCCAGCCTCTGTGGGTACCCAGCTTGCTGCGGATGTCATAAAGCGCGAGCGCCAACTTATTCTGGTCGTCAGGGAGTGCGTGTCATCCTACACCAGCACCATGCTGATTGAGGACGAAAAACATCAATCCCTTCGCGATGGCCTACTGCAATTGTGCGTCAACCTTCATCCACTCGATGGCCCTATGGCTGTTATTCGCACGGACCCAGCACCAGGATTCAAATCCCTTGTAAACGATGTAACTCTAGCCAAGTATAGGTTATCTGTGGAACTGGGACGCGCTAAAACCGTTAATAAAAACCCTGTGGCTGAAAAGGCCATCCAGGAGTTAGAAACAGGAATACTTCGTCAGGATCCACTGTGCCGTGCCGTCACACCCATCATTCTCTCCCTCGCTACAGCACGACTCAACACTCGCATAAGGAAACGCGGTATGTCTGCTCGTGAAATGCTTTTCCAGCGAGACCAATTCTACAACCGACAGATACCCGTAGAGGATCAATCACTCCTTATGCAACAACACGACGACAGGAACAAGAATCATCCTTACAGTAGATAAGCAAAACCCCATCGCGTCGACAACCAATCCCTCCTCGGCTAAACCGAGGTGATCTTGTATATTTGTTCTCCGATAGTAACAAATCTTGTGCCCGCGACAGATACTTAGTGGTAAGCGTTGATGGCCAATGGTGTAATATCCAAAAGTGTGTTGGCTGTCAATAACGTAAATCATCGTAGCGTGTGAAGACTTCAGATTGCTTTAAAGTAGAGGGTCCTTCGCAAATACCGGATTCGCAAGGCCCTCCCCGGTTTGTGCAAAGCGACGTACACTCAGACGATGATGACAATGTGCACGTTGGCCCTCTAGTTGGACAACATGATTTCTCCAACAATGTACCAATACCCGCTGACATTATAACACCCTCCCTGCCTGAAATACCGTCGGTAATCCTACTTTGTGGTCTCATCGGGTTAATGATACGTCTTAGACAAGCTGTTTTACGCATTGACGGTTGGTGAGCAATTATCCTTAGATACAGTAGTTTTGTCTAAGTTTCTACATAATAAATAACACAAGCCTACATCAGGTACAGCTGTCCTTATTGTTTTTAATCCTGGTGCTGAACTTGTATGTCTTTGTTTTACAGGATTCTGCTTTAACACACAAACACGAATACACAACACACACACAAACACGTATACACAACACACACACACAAACACACAAACACGTACACACAACACACACACAAACACGAATACACAACACACACACACACACACACACAAACACACAAACACGTATACACAACACACACACAAACACGTATACACAACACACACACAAACACACGAACACCTATACACAACACACACACACAAACACACAAACACGTATACACAACACACACACAAACACGTATACACAACACACACACAAACACACAAGCACGTATACACAACACACACACAAACACACGAACACGTATACACAACACACACACAAACACGTATACACAGCACACACACAAACACGTATACACAACACACACACAAACACACAAACACGTATACACAACACACACATGGAGGCACGTCATTGAATGACAGTAGCTGTTAATAGCACGTTTGACAGATCAGAAACCGAACCCGAACCAAATAAAGGGAAATGCGCCTACCCAATGATTGATTTTCTAAGCTAAAATGAATTGTTAAGAGACGGTATTGATGGTAAAAGGTTATCTATAATAAGATCTTTATATGAAAAAGTTAAGTGTTGGGTTAAATATGAAGGAAAATTGTCAAAACTTCACTTGTAAAAACGGATTATTCCAGGGAGAAATTCTGTCGCCAATCTTATTTTCATTTTATGGAAATATAATTGTGAAATGCACTTTTTCGAAGAACATGGTCCATCTATTAAAATACAGTTACTCAATTTGTTCTTAATAATGTACGCTGATTACATGGTCATTGTAGCAGAAACTCCTGAAGGTCTAGAAGCTAGATTTTCTTTTAAATTATACTAATAAGTGGGATTTAACAGTGAGTTTCGAAATGGTTGTAATTTGAGTGACAATGAATACTGGGGTCCATTTAGACATAGTTGATGAGTTGAATTACCTTGGCGTTTTATTAAGTTATAACGGAAAGTTTCGTAAAACGCAACAAAAAGAAGCAGAATAAGGTCGTAAAGCGTGCCATTTGGTGGTGGAGGAAAACCGGAGTTCCCGGATGTTATATAGGGAGACAAACACGTGAATGACTGAACCCATATGGATGTTCCTAGCTGTGGATAAGTATCTTTACGACCGTGACTATGGTCAAAGCTAACACGAAGATTCCCTCTCATTCCAAACTCGGTGTGCGTCTCGGTTGGGATTATCTAACATAATCTTAATCTTCGACTGGGATTATCTAACATAATCTTAATCTTCGACACAGATAGCTCGCTCTAGCTCAATAACAGGTAAAAGGCTTTATTAGTCACTTATGGTTGTTAAAAACTGCAGGGCTAGTATTTCGCAACTGTCGCCATCAGTACGAGAGCACGATGATTATATTACGGGCAACATGGTCAGGTAAAACTATTATGCCGTTTGTTATTTTGTTTTTTTATTTTCGTTTTTGGCAGTAAACGAGTATTGTTTATTGCGTCACAATTTCAGCCATTGTTAATGATGTCACTATACATGCCCACATTATTAGTACTTCAGGGGTAGAAATATCCTAAAAATTTGCCCCGAAGAATGCCAATATAGGGGCGAACCCGGTTGACGGTAATAAATAAAAGAAAACCAACTTATCCCGAGCTTGTTGCGATTGACTACTCTTCTTAAACGAGTAAAATGTTTGTGTCTGTATATATATATTCGTGGATATTAGGACCCAGTGTATCAATATCCGCTGGTTATTTAATTTCGCGCCATCTTTGCGAATATAGCGAGATGTACTCCCCATTAATTGTCGGTACTTTCTGTAAACGATATTAACGAAGAGGATAGATCCAGTCCTTAATTCGAGCTATTTTCCTAATGTCCACCAGTCACCCTGTCAGGCAGGTTTATGTAGTATGCTAATGCTAACGTCATTTAACTTACAAGAATGTGTGAATTATAATATTGAGAGAGGAGAAAATGTGTATGTAAGTTTCCTTGATAGCAGTAAGGCATTTGACACAGTGTGGCATGGTGGCTTGTTATACAAACTGTATAAGATGGGGCTGAAATCGGAGTTGTGGATGGTTATGAAAGCAATTTATACAAATGTAACTAGTTGTGTAGTGAGTAATGGCATTCTATCCGGATGGATTGTGATGGAGAGGGGAATCTTACAAGGGAGCGCATTGTCGGCAAAAATGTACCTAGTATTCATTAATAATTTGTTAAATACAATTGAACAATGCGAGAACTACAGCAAAAAATGGAGATTTATTTTTTCTTCGACAAAAAGTAGCATTGTAACATTTTCAAGGAGAAAGAAAATTGATGCAAATAGGATCTTTCATCTTTATAGTTGCCCCCTCCGGAAGTTGACAACGTAACGCATGTTGGAGTAATGTTAAATAATAAATTCAATAGTATGGAACGTACACTTCGTGCATGTAATAAGCTTCGTAGTGGAACAATGAGTCTAATTCGTTCTGGTTGTCATCCTAGTGCTTTTAACCCTTTAACTACAGGTAAAATAATTAACACTAAAGTGTATGCTTCAGCCTTGTACGGCTGTGAACTTTGGAATCTAACAAACACAGAAATATTAATGTTAGAGAGGGCGCACCACTTTATTGTCAAATCCATTCAGGGTTTCGCAACCCGAACAAGAACCGATATGTGTACTGGCCTCCTGGGTTGGACATGTACAAGTATAGAAGGATATATAGATACTAAACAGTTATTAGTTTTCGGTAGGATATGCAGATTACATAGAACGACACTCTCGTCTCGTGTCCTATTTACAATACTTTTTATTGTTAATCTGGATGCAGAAAATAATGTCAGGTATGGTTTTGCGTATGATATCATAAGGATTCTAAGAAAATATAATTTATATGATCCGGTTCAGAAGTATATAAATGAGAGATGGTTTCCTCTTAAAACACCTTGGAACATGCAGGTTAAAAATGCTGTGCATTGATATGATGAAAAAGTATGGTTAAATAGGATGTGTAATAATACTGACTTCTCTAGGTTTGTTTTAATACATGACAAGTTAGTTCAACTATATTAATAAGGAAACATCACACGATGTCATTCAAGTCTGTCACAGAAAGAATTTCCACAAATGGTTGGTTAATTTTCAAATTAAAAATAAATCATAGCTACTGAATCAGCTGTAATAACGTGTCAGGCCCTTGCAGATATTTCCCCGTCAGTGATATCGGGATCAGGGTAGGATTTCCCCGTCAGTGATATCGGGATCAGGATAGGATTTCCCCGTCAGTGATATCGGGATCAGGGTAAGATTTTGCCGTCAGTAATATCGGGATCAGGGTAGGATTTCCCCGTCAGTGATATTGGGATCAGGGTAGGATTTTGCCGTCAGTGATATCGGGATCAGGGTAGGATTTCCCCGTCAGTGATATCGGGATCAGGGTAGGGTTTCCCCGTCAGTGATATCGGGATCAGGGTAGGATTTCCCCGTCAGTGATATCGGGATCAGGGTAGGATTTCCCCGTCAGTGATATCGGGATCAGGGTAGGATTTCCCCGTCAGTGATATCGGGATCAGGGTAGGATTTCCCCGTCAGTGATATCGGGATCAGGGTAGGATTTCCCCGTCAGTGATATCGGGATCAGGGTAGGATTTCCCCGTCAGTGATATCGGGATCAGGGTAGGATTTCCCCGTCAGTGATATCGGGATCAGGGTAGGATTTCCCCGTCAGTGATATCGGGATCAGGGTAGGATTTCCCCGTCAGTGATATCGGGATCAGGGTAGGATTTCCCCGTCAGTGATATCGGGATCAGGGTAGGATTTCCCCGTCAGTGATATCGGGATCAGGGTAGGATTTCCCCGTCAGTGATATCGGGATCAGGGTAGGATTTCCCCGTCAGTGATATCGGGATCAGGGTAGGATTTCCCCGTCAGTGATATCGGGATCAGGGTAGGATTTCCCCGTCAGTGATATCGGGATCAGGGTAGGATTTCCCCGTCAGTGATATCGGGATCAGGGTAGGATTTCCCCGTCAGTGATATCGGGATCAGGGTAGGATTTCCCCGTCAGTGATATCGGGATCAGGGTAGGATTTCCCCGTCAGTGATATCGGGATCAGGGTAGGATTTCCCCGTCAGTGATATCGGGATCAGGGTAGGATTTCCCCGTCAGTGATATCGGGATCAGGGTAGGATTTCCCCGTCAGTGATATCGGGATCAGGGTAGGATTTCCCCGTCAGTGATATCGGGATCAGGGTAGGATTTCCCCGTCAGTGATATCGGGATCAGGGTAGGATTTCCCCGTCAGTGATATCGGGATCAGGGTAGGATTTCCCCGTCAGTGATATCGGGATCAGGGTAGGATTTCCCCGTCAGTGATATCGGGATCAGGGTAGGATTTCCCCGTCAGTGATATCGGGATCAGGGTAGGATTTCCCCGTCAGTGATATCGGGATCAGGGTAGGATTTCCCCGTCAGTGATATCGGGATCAGGGTAGGATTTCCCCGTCAGTGATATCGGGATCAGGGTAGGATTTCCCCGTCAGTGATATCGGGATCAGGGTAGGATTTCCCCGTCAGTGATATCGGGATCAGGGTAGGATTTCCCCGTCAGTGATATCGGGATCAGGGTAGGATTTCCCCGTCAGTGATATCGGGATCAGGGTAGGATTTTGCCGTTTACCAGTTTGTGACTTATTTATGGTGGTATATTTCTGCCATCGATTTGCCGACTTATTTTGTTTATATCTGTTTCCTACGGAAGCGTAAATGGACCTCTACTTATTGTTTTAAATGTCACTTTATCGACATAAGGTATGTCGACTTAACGACATTTTACTAGACATGGACCTTCTTTTGTTGTGATAAAACAAAGCTCGCCATGTCGTGTTGTTTAAGTCCTTTAGACTATGTTTTATCACAACAAAAGAAGGTCCAAATACGTTTCCATAATTATATATAGCAAGATATTTATGTTGACATAACTTTATAATAAAGCAGCCAAGGTTGTATGTCACAATTTAAACCATTAACGACGACAGCAAAGGAACAAGGTACATGTACCTGCACGTCGGGCTGAAATACATGCAGGAGGAAATATGCATCTGGTAAGTTTACAGTTACATTCAAATATACACATATCAATTTATCTTTAATTGCTTATATGACTCGTGTGTGGAGAGAAAACATCTTGAAAGTAGAGATATCAAATGTTATTTCATCTAATCAGAGGGCAGACAGGTTTTCTTAAATGATGATACTCGCGTTCCCTTTGTCCGAATACAACACATTTACTCTCACATAGTACTAGTAATTGAACGAGTGGTGACGTTTTATTGGTTATTTAATTACTCAATGTACCCCATTTCCAATTTTTCTGAACCATAACATAAAATCTACATCCCAGCTGATCTTTAGAGTATTTTAGTTCCCAAAAGTGGGACGCCAGTTCTTATCGAACAAGTGGTCTGTTGCAAACTATGGATACTATTCGTTAAAATTATGTGAATTTTATGCCGATCTTCGTTTTAGAAATTCTTCAAATTGGCACATTCATTGAACAACAATAAAACAATAATACTGAAGCAAACCTGAAAAAATTCGAAAGTCCTTTTTGAAACATACCCCCTCCTTAACTACACGATTTATCTATGACGTCACTACTTGTATCATAAACGCTATTTGAACTGTTTTCTAATGTAAACAACTTTATTAATTTTGTTATAATTATATAATTATAGATAATTAACTGATGAAACGAATTATATCTAAATGATTATTTGTTCAATTAAAAGGTTCTTAAGGGGAAGTTTCTGGAACTATTTGTGGGCTACAAATTCAATGCGCCCTTTTTATCAGTCGTTGCTATATAGAGAAGACGTATTGATAACGATTCTGTAGGCGTCTTTCTCGAATTGTATAATAAATAGAATCTAACACTCGTGTTCATGTTACATAGAATTGATTAATCTCGTTATATAATTTTATATGAAATAAATAAATTCGTTTGTTTAAGGGTAAACTGTCTACAGAAGCCTGAGAGACCACCTGGTTTATATTATACATGTATATATACATGACATGATACAACCTCGTGAGGTATAACAATTTCAGAATATTTAAAGGTGCATTGCATGTGGCAAAATTGAACAATATTGTTGCCAATTTCAAATTCTATGTGAAAGACATGAATACTCACATTTCTTATACTTATAACACATTTCTGAAAATAGTAGGCCAACCTGCATAACATATTCTCTAGTCTTACTATGCAGCATTTTTATTTCAGATCCATGTGTATGTGACCATGACTTTACTGACATGCAATCATGTAGTGGAACCATTTCCAGGAGGAACTGAAGAGTTGGTGCAGTATTATTTCAACATGTCCTTTAATTACCATGATATTTGTGTTTTTCTTCTAATCGTGCATCATATAGTAGTCAGCAGAACTACGGTTAAAAGGATTTTGCGACGATTGAAGGCAAGGCGGTACGGAATAGAGAGTCCACTCGAGGAAATATATTGGGGATATATATATAATACATGTTGTAATATAGTAATACAATGTCTATTGTGTGTATGTAAATATAAAAAAAACATGTCAAAGGGAAAATAAATAGTATTAATAAAACGTTTGTAAACTCATGACGATATATCATTAAATGACATTTAAAACAGATATATGAGTACAAAATATTCCTTAACAAGATATTTTCATGATAATCATCACCATCATCATCATTATTTTACTGAGGTCATCTATTTTGTTTCTGTATGATTAAAGGGAGGTAACCGAAAGTAGGAGGACCGTATCAAACTTTTTTTTTGTGAGTTGGTGTTGGTTTTATGTTGGTTTCTTAACTCATTCATCCCTGAAAACACATTTGAACTTATCCAATTCAAAGGTTGGAATAGTTCATTAAGAAATTTCAAGGGTGAACGTGTCAATGTCATTTATTTTTAATAAGTTCTCATTTCAGAATACAATAACTCTTCCAAAAAATTTGAAAAACAATGAAAGCATTTTTTTTTAAATTCAAATTAAAAAAGATATGTTAAAAATATGTGTCTTATTTTGTCGTAATGTAACAGGATTCATAAAAAAAATTGTGTAAAATAGGAGGTTTTAATATGTTGTAATTTATAAAACTAATGCATTACAAATGATGTTAAGCAGTCTGTCATGACGGTCATGACATTCACAATGTCAAATATAATTGTGATTATTGTCATGCGCAATGCAGTTTACTAACAAGTTAATGAAAAATGTAATTCGGCAACTGCGATTTAATAAGATAAGTTGATGTTATTTAATTTTAAACAATATTTTTAAATCATCAAGTACGATTTAAAAAAGATAGGGATGCTATTTAGTATAGTTTTTATTGTTCTAGTCACGTACCCATATTCAAAATACATATTAGTATACATTTCCTTTTGTGAAGAAACTATAGGAATTAAACTAGAGATCAAGGATTTGCTCAATTTTCAAATTGATTTAATCATAAATTAGTTTTATAATTCCCCTATTATTCATGAAAAAGATTCACAGCTGACAAGCATGCAATTTTAATTTAAATCAACCTTTTTACAATAAGGAGATCCAGGCACCTCCGTTTCTAGTGAAGAAACCTGCACCATCCTGTTCAAACCAACCTCATTCCCAGAAGATAATCCAGCCATCCTCATGCCCAGTAGACAATCCAGCCATCCTCATTTCCTGTAGATAATCCAGTCATCCTTAGTTCCAATAGATAACCCAGTCATTTTCATTTCTAGTCGATAATCCAGCTACCTTCATTCCAAGTAGATACTCCTTAGTAAATAATGAAGCAACCTTTATCCACAGTAGATAATCAAGCTACCCGCATTCCATGTAGATTATCCAGTCACCCTCATTCTGCGTAGATTATCAAGCCACCCTCATTTCCTGAATACAATCTTCATTCCCGGTAGATAATCCAGCCATCCTCACTTCATATAGATAACCAAGTCATCCTCATTTCCAGGAGATAATCCAGCTACCCTCATTCTCAGTAGATAATCCAGTCATTCTCATTTCCAGTCGATATTCCAGCTACTTTCATTCAAAGAAGATAATCCAGCCTTCCTTATTTCCAGTCGATATTCCAGCTACTTTCATTCAAAGAAGATAATCCAGCCTTCCTTATTTCCAGTAGATATTCCAGCTACCCTCATTCCAAGTTGATAATCTAGTCATCATCATTTCCAGGAGATAATCCAACTACCCTCATTCCCAGTAAATAATCCAGCCACCCTCATTTCCAGTAGATAATCCAACTACCCTCATTCCCAGTAAATAATCCAGCCATCCTCATTCCCAAAAGATAATTGCAGCCACCCTCATTTCCAATAGATAATCCAGCCACCCACATGTTCAGTAGATAATCCAGCCAACCTCATTTCCAATAGATAATCCAGCCACCCTCATTTCCAGTAGATAATCCAACTACCCTCATTCCCAGTAAATAATCCAGCCATCCTCATTCCCAATATAGAATCCGGCCACCCTCATTTCCAATAGATAATCCAGCAACCCACATGTTCAGTAGATAATCCAGCCACCCACATCTCCAGTAAATAATCCAGCCATCCTCATTCCGAATATAGAATCCGGCCACCCTCCTTTCCAATAGATAATTCAGCCACCCACATCTCCAGTAAATAATCCAGCCACCAACATTTCCAGTAAATAATCCAGCCATCCTCATTCCCAATATAGAATCCGGCCATCCTCATTTCAAATAGATAATCCAGCCACCCACATGTTCAGTAGATAATTCAGCCACCCACATCTCCAGTAAATAATCCAGCCACCAACATTTCCAGTAGATAATCCAGCCAACTTCATTTACAATAGATAATCCAGCCACCCTCATTCCCAGTAGATACTCCAGCCACCCACATTTCCGGTAAATAATCCAGCCACCCACATCTCCAGTAGATAATTCAGCCACCCACATCTCCAGTAGATAATCCAGTCACCAACATTTCCAGTAGATAATCCAGTCAACTTCATTTCCAATATATAATCCAGCCACCCACATCTCCAGTAGATAATCCAGCCACCAACATTTCCAGTAGAAAATCCAGCCAACTTCATTTCCAATAGATAATCCAGCCACCCTCATTCCCAGTAGATACTCCAGCCACCCACATTTCCGGTAGATAATCCAGCCACCCTCATCCCCAGTAAATAATCCAGCCACCCTCATCCCCAGTAAATAATCCAGCCACCCACATTTCCGGTAGATAATCCAGCCACCAACATTTCCAGTAGAAAATCCAGCCACCCACATTTCCAATAGATAATCCAGCCACCCACATTTCCAATAGATCATCAAGCCACCAACATTTCTAGTAGATAATCCAGCCACCCACATTCCCAGTAGATAATCCAGCCACCCACATTTCCAGTAAATAATCCAGCCACCCTCATTTCCAGTAGATAATCCAGCCAAATTCATTTCCAATAGATAATCCAGCAACCCACATCTCCAGTAGAAAATCCAGCCAACTTCATTTCCAATAGATAATCCATACACCCTTATTCCCAGTAGATACTCCAGCCACCCACATTTCCGGTAGATAATCCAGCCACCCACATCTCCAGTAGATAATTCAGCCACCAGCATCTGCAGTAGATAATCCAATCACCAACATTTCCAGTAGATAATCCAGCCAACTTCATTTCCAATAGATAATCCAGCCACCCACATCTCCAGTAGATAATCCAGCCACCAACATTTCCAGTAGATAATCCAGCAACCCTCATTTCCAATAGATAATCCAGCAACCCACATGTTCAGTAGATAATCCAGCCATCCACATCTCCAGTAAATAATCCAGCCACCAACATTTCCAGTATATAATCCAGCAACCCTCATTTCCAGTAGATAATCCAGTAATCCAGCCACCAACATTTCCAGTAGATAATCCAGCAACCCTCATTTCCAATAGATAATCCAGCCACCCACATGTCACCAGCAACCCACAGCTCCAGTAGAAAATCCAGCCAACTTCATTTCCAATAGATAATCCATACGCCCTTATTCCCAGTAGATACTCCAGCCACCCACATTTCCAGTAGATACTCCAGCCACCCACATTTCCGGTAGATAATCCAGCCCCCCACATCTCCAGTAGATAATCCAGCCCCCCACATTCCCAGTAGATAATCCAGCCGCCAACATTTCTAGTAGATAATCCAGCCCCCCACATCTCCAGTAGATAATCCAGCCCCCCACATTTCCAGTAGATAATCCAGCCAACTTCATTTCCAATAGATAATCCATACACCCTTATTCCCAGTAGATAATCCAACAGCCCACATTTCCAAAAGATAATCCAGCCATCCTCATTTCCAGTAGATTCTCAAGCCACCCTCATTTCCAGTAGATAATTCAGCCACCCTCATTTCCAGTAGATAATCCATACACCCTTATTCCCTGTAGATAATCCAACAGCCCACATTTCCAAAAGATAATCCAGCCATCCTCATTTCCAGTAGATTCTCAAGCCACCCTCATTTCCAGTAGATAATCCAGCATCTGCAGTAGATAATCCAATCTCCAACATTTCCAGTAGATAATCCAGCAACCCTCATTTCAAGTAGATAATCCAGCCCCCCTCATTCCCATTAGATAATCCAGCAACCCTCATTTCCAGTAGATAATCCAGTAATCCAGCCACCAACATTTCCAGTAGAAAATCCAGCCACCCTCATTCCTAGTAGATAATCCAGTAGATAATCCAGCCACCCTCATTCCCAGTAGACAATCCAGCCACCCGCATTCCTAGTAGATAATCCAGCCACCCTCATTTCCAGTAGATAATCCAACTACCCTCATTCCCAGTAAATAATCCAGCCACCCACATTTCCAGTAGACAATCCAGCCACCAACATTTCCAGTATATAATCCAGCATCCCTCAATTCCAAGAGATAATCCAGCCACCCACATTTCCAGTTGATAAATCCAGCCATCCTCATTCCCAGTAGATAACCCAACAGCCCTCATTCCCAATATATAATCCAGCCATCCTCATTTCCAGTAGATTCTCAAGCCACCCTCATTTCCAGTAGATAATTCAGTAACCGACATTTCCAGTAGATAATCCCCCACATGTTCAGTAGATAATTCAGCCACCCACATCTCCAGTAAATAATCCAGCCACCAACATTTCCAGTAGAAAATCCAGCCAACACATTTCCAATAGATAATCCAGCCACCCTCATTCCCAGTAGATACTCCAGCCACCCACATTTCCGGTAGATAATCCAGCCACCCACCTCTCCAGTAGATAATTCAGCCACCAGCATCTCCAGTAGATAATCCAGTCACCAACATTTCCAGTAGATAATCCCCCACATGTTCAGTAGATAATTCAGCCACCCACATCTCCAGTAAATAATCCAGCCACCAACATTTCCAGTATATAATCCAGCAACCCTCATTTCCAGTAGATAATCCAGTAATCCAGCCACCAACATTTCCAGTAGAAAATCCAGCCAACTTCATTTCCAATAGATAATCCATACCCCCGTATTCCCAGTAGATCCCCCAGCCCCCCACATTTCCGGTAGATAATCCAGCCACCCACATTTCCGGTAGATAATACAGCCACCCACATCTCCAGTAGATAATCCAGCCCCCCACATTCCCAGTAGATAATCCAGCCGCCAACATTTCTAGTAGATAATCCAGCCCCCCACATCTCCAGTAGATAATCCAGCCCCCCACATTTCCAGTAGATAATCCAGTCACCTTCATTCCCAGTAGACAATCCAGCCACCCTCATTCCTAGTAGATAATCCAGCCACCCTCATTTCCAGTAGATAATCCAGCCAAACTTATTTCCTGTAGATAATCCACCCATCCTTATTTCCAGTAGATTTTCCAGAGACCCACATTTCCAGTAGATAATCCAGCCACCCTTATTTCTAATAGATAATCCAGCCACCCACATTTCCAGTAGATAATCCAGCCACCCACATTTCCAGTTGATAAATCCAGCCATCCTCATTCCCAGTAGATAATCCAGCCGCCCAATAATCCAGCCATCCTCATCCCCAGTAGATAATCCAGCCTCCCACATTTCCAGTTGATAAATCCAGCCACCCTCATCCCCAGTAGACCATCCAGCCATCCTTATCACAAGTAGATAATCCAGCCACCCTTATTCTCAGTAGATATCCAGCCACCATCATTCGAAGATTCCCAGTAGCTAATCCAGCCACCCACATGTCCAGTAGATAATTCAGTCACCAACATTTCCAGTATATAATCCAGCAACCCTCATTTCCAGTAGATAATCCATACACCCTTATTCCCAGTAAATAATCCAGCCACCCTCATTCCCAGTAGACCATCCAGCCATCCTTATCACCAGTAGATAATCCAGCCATCCTCATTCCCAGTAGATAATCCAACAGCCCACATTTCCAATATATAATACAGCCATCCTCATTTCCAGTAGATTCTCAAGCCACCCTCATTTCCAGTAGATAATCCAGCCACCCTCATCCCCAGTAGATAATCCAGCCATTCTCATTCCCAGTAGATTATCCAGCCAACCTTATTCCCAGTAAATAATCCAACCACCCTTATTCCCAGTAGATAATCCAGCCACCCTCATTCCAAGTAGATAATCCAGCCACCCACATTCCCAATAGATAATCCAACAGCCCACATTTCCAAAAGAAAATCCCGCCATCCTCATTTCCAGTAGATAATTCAGCCATCCTCATTTCCAGAAGATTCTCAAGCCACCCTCATCTCCAGTAGATAATCCAGCCATCCTCATTTACAGTAGATTCTCAAGCCACCCTCATCTCCAGTAGATAATCCAGCCCCCCTCATCCCCAGGAGATAATCCAGCCATTCTCATTTCCAGTAGATTATCCAGCCACCCTTATTCCTAGGAGATAATCCAGCCACCCTCCTTTCCAGTAGATAATCCAGTCACCTTCATTCCCAGTAGACAATCCAGCCACCCTCATTTCCTGTGTTATATATGATAGATAATCCAGCCACCCACATTCCCAATAGATAATCCAACAGCCCACATTTCCAATATATAATCCAGCCACCCTCATCCCAAGTAGATAATCCAGCCATTCTCATTTCCAGTAGATTATCCAGCCACCCTTATTCCTAGGAGATAATCCAGCCACCCTCATCCCCAGTAAATAATCCAGCCACCCTTATTTCTAATAGATAATCCAGCCATCCTCAGTCCCAGTAGATAATCCAACAGCCCACATTTCCAAAAGAAAATCCCGCCATCCTCATTTCCAGTATATTCTCAAGCCACCCTCATCTCCAGTAGATAATCCAGCCAAACTTATTTCCTTTAGATAATCCAGCCATCCTCAGTCCCAGTAGATAATCCAACAGCCCACATTTCCAAAAGAAAATCCCGCCATCCTCATTTCCAGTAGATTCTCAAGCCTACCTCATTTCCAGTAGATAACCCAGCCATTCTCATTCCCAGTAAATTATCCAGCCACCCTTATTCCTAGGAGATAATCCAGCCACCCTCATTTCCTGTGTTATATATGATAGACAATCCAGCCACCCTCATTCCCAGTAGACCATCCAGCCATCCTTATCCCCAGTAGATAATCCAGCCATCCTCATTCCCAGTAGATAATCCAACAGCCCACATTTCCAATATATAATCCAGCCATCCTCATTTCCAGTAGATTCTCAAGCCACCCTCATTTCCAGTAGATAATCCAGCCACCCTCATTCCCAGTAGATAATCCAACAGCCCACATTTCCAATATATAATCCAGCCATCCTCATTTACAGTAGATTCTCAAGCCACCCTCATTTCCAGTAGATAACCCAGCCACCCTCATCCCCAGTAGATAATCCAGCCATTCTCATTCCCAGTAGATTATCCAGCCACCCTTATTCCCAGTAAATAATCCAGCCACCCTTATTCGCAGTAGATAATCCAGCCACTCTCATTCCAAGTAAATAATCCAGCCACCATCATTACCAGTAAATAATCCAGCCACCCTTATTCTCAGTAGATAATCCAGCCACCCTCATTCCCAGTAGACAATCCAGCCATCCTTATCCCCAGTAGATAATCCAGCCATCCTCAGTCCCAGTAGATAATCCAACAGCCCACATTTCCAATATATAATCCAGCCATCCTCATTTCCAGTAGATTCTCAAGCCACCCTCATCTCCAGTAGATAATCCAGCCACCCTCATCCCCAGTAGATAATCCAGCCATTCTCATTCCCAGTAGATTATCCAGCCACCCTTATTCCCAGTAAATAATCCAGCCACCCTTATTCGCAGTAGATAATCCAGCCACTCTCATTCCAAGTAAATAATCCAGCCACCCTCATTCCCAGTAAATAATCCAGCCACCCTCATTTCCAGTAGATAATCCAGCCACCCTCATTCCCAGTATATAATCCAGCCATCCTCATTCCCAGTAGATAATCCAGCAACCCTTGTTCCCAGTAGATAATCCAGCCACCCTCATTCCCAGTAAATAATCCAGCTACCCTTATTCTCAGTAGATATCCAGCCACCATCATTCGAAGTAGATAATCCAGCCACCCTCTTTCCCAGTAGATAATCCAGCCACCCTTATTCCTAGGAGATAATCCAGCCACCCTTATTCCCAGTAGATAATCCAACAGCCCACATTTCCAATATATAATCCAGCCACCCTCATTTCCTGTGTTATATATGATCCCATGTCTCGTACGTTGTAAACGGCCCCTATATACTGAGACAGGAGCTAGCCTATTGTATGATATTTTTTATTACTATTACTATCAGTGTTAAATTACAAAGAGCATTGTAAATATTCTTGAAATCCTACACTGACATTGTACATGATACATGATAGTGCAAAAATATGTCATAAGAAAAGAGAAGAAAGGCATTGTGGTGCTCCGAGCATGAAAAAGGCATTGTGGTGCTCCGAGCGTGAAAAAGGATTTAAATGTGCCTGGAATGTGTGCAAATGTATCCGTGTACTTCGTATTTTTTGTTTACTATAAAATTACTTAGAAATTAAATTACTGTTCGTTTCCACGTAATGTCCGTGTTGTTTATAAGTCCTAGAGTTTAACGTAATGAAACACTACCGCGACAATACACGAGGACAAATTGAATTTTAAGAGTTGGATCGATAACAAAGAACCGATGAGACACCAGATACAGAAGGAGAGACACCAAGAACCCACGGAAATTTACATTCTGAAATGGCAAGCTTCTAAAAAATGTAGGGAAATTGGCCATTTGCGATCTCAGAAACGTTGTATATGTCGGCCATTGGATCATTTGCGATCTCAAAACGTTGTATGTGTCGGCCATTGGATCATTTGCGATATCAGAAACGTTGTATATGTCGGCCATTGGATCATTTGCGATCTCAGAAACGTTGTATATGTCGGCCATTGGATCATTTGCGATATCAGAAACGTTGCATATGTCGGCCATTGGATCATTTGCGATATCAGAAACGTTGTATATGTCGGCCATTGGATCATTTGCGATATCAGAAACATTGTATATGTCGGCCATTGGATCATTTGCGATATCAGAAACGTTGTATATGTCGGCAATTGGATCATTAGCGATCTCAGAAACGTCGTATGTGTCGGCCATTGGATCATTTGCGATATGAGAAACGTTGTATATGTCGGCCATTGGGTCAATTGCGATATCAGAAACGTTGTATATGTCGGCAATTGGATCATTAGCGATCTCAGAAACGTTGTATGTGGCGGCCATTGGATCATTTGCTATCTCAGAAACGTTGTATTTGTCGGCCATTGGATCATTTGCGATATCAGAAACGTTGCATATGTCGGCCATTGGATCATTTGCGATATGAGAAACGTTGTATATGTCGGCCATTGGATCATTAGCGATATCAGAAACGTTGTATATGTCGGCAATTGGATCATTAGCGATCTCAGAAACGTCGTATGTGTCGGCCATTGGATCATTTGCGATCTCAGAAACGTTGTATATGTCGGTCATTGCCGATCTTGACAGTTTTAATCATTTTGAACTCTGAAACATCTTACCGTACATGTGAAATTGATTACATTTTTACTCTTTTCAATGCTGAAATAGATTTACCAAATTTGTATAAGACTGTCTTATCCACAGAATGGTTTGTTACATTTGTCTTTAGACCTTTAATAGCATTGAAGAGTCATAAAAGCGCAAATATGATCATATGGTGCACTGAAACGTTTGTCCTTTTTTCTTCGTTCGTATTTCTAGAAACTGTTTGATGTAATAAGGTGGTTAATTATCTCATAGATATCTTTGAAAAAATACAAAGACAATAAGACCAGGTATTCCGAGAGAGTAAGCGTGTTCTGTGTCATCGTTGACAACTGCGATGTAAATCTACCTTTCATAAAATATGTCCGATTGCGATTGGTCCACACTCATCTAATGGACCTAATTTCTACGTCTCGTCTCCCCTTGTTATACCAACAGAGGATTATTATTTGAACCTGAGAATTATTCCAAAAAGAGAACAAACACAAAGCAATATCATTGTTGTAATTTAATTTTTACTTTGTTTTTATTTACAATGACGACTGTTTAAACTCCTGGCCATAAAGGACATAAATGAACACAAATGAAAATGACATAAGTTTCTCCAGTATTCATACCTCCCTTAGTCTCAACCTTCAACCAACACACGCTCCACGTCTTCTACACCAGAGTTCTCATACACAGAAAACAGAATAGAGGAAATACATTTCTCTCCCTATTAGACAGAGATATCCAAACTTCTGGTCAGGGGAAAGGTATCTCGGTCTAAACCGACGGTAAAGACCGGGGATTCCCATGTCATAACAATTGTATGACGTCACGTCAACAATACATTGACGTCCTGTCAACAATAGCAGATCTTGGAAGATAACTGGGATCTGCTGGAAATTTTAAGATAAACGTTTGCATTTCATGAAATTGCTATTTGATGTGGGAGAAAATAATCATTCCCCACTTTTGGAGTAAGACAGAATAATCTCAACCCTCGGGGTAAGATTCTTAACCCTTTCACCACTGTAGACGATAATGGACTTACCCAGATTAATGCATGGTAGAGTTTATTGAAGTTACATAGGGGTGAAAGGGTTAAATGTCTGGCCCTCAGCAAAGCCTCTGGCAAGGATCTTACTCCTAGGGTTGAGATTTTTCTGTCTTACCTTCAAGGTGGGGAAACCAATATATTGCTGATATTCATTTCACTACAAATTATTACTTTATTACATGTACATCAATTTTTCCATCTGAAGAAATGTGAATATTGTTCCATATCTATATCTACTGCACTTTATTTTTGATAAACATTTTTCGATCTTGTGATTGGTTGATACTGTTTGTCCTAACAAAGTATAATGTGATTGGTTGATACTGTTTGTCCTAACGAAGTGAACTGTGATTGGTTGATCAAAGCAACTCTATATTAGAAATAAGGAAAGAGTCCTGAATTATGTTAAATATTTTTTGAGTAATCTTAGAGTAATCAGTACACAGACAAGTGGAACAGAAAATACCCTTAACAAAGTAAACTGTGATTGGTTGATACTGCATGCCCTCACAAAATAACCTGTGATTGGTTGATATGGTTGAGGCTAAGGAAGAGACTGACAGGCTGGAAGGTGTAAATTTATCACATGTAGCATTGCACCAATTACACATCTAGTCTCTCATCCTCACTCATCTAGTCTCTCATCCTCACTCATCTAGTCTCTCATCATCACTCATCTAGTCTCTCATCATCACTCATTGTACCTCAATCATCCACTACCTATCATCTCACATTACCAATTAGCATACCTTAAACTCACTCGTCCCATTCTCCCGTGAATTGACAACCTCGTCCTATTTTTCAGTTACCTATAACTAGCACTATTACAATCATATCACATGCACAATTCAACCCCCTATCAAATTCAAACACTAAATTGTAGGCAGTTTAATTCATTCAACCCTGAAATTTTATAATGGACTATTCCAACCTTTGAATTGGAAGAGTTTAAATGTCTGCAGGGGTGAATGAGTATATCCTGTAGGCCCCCATATCTTCCAGTGGATTTACATATATATTCTATTCTTTAAAAATTCTCATAATATTGCAGTCATTTTTTGTAGGTTCAGCCACAGGAGTTTGTTACAAATGTCTCAAATACACAAATGCTTTACTGATATGGGTCACAGCACACCTAAACACAATGCTATAATAATAACGATCTTGTACGTCGATGTGCTGTGACCCATATCAGTATAGACGCCCGTTTTTACTGTGAATCTTTGAGTTAAAGTCATCAAAAGAGTGTTATCAATTATATTTCCTTTGGTTGAATTTAGAGTTTATACTATCACATTTCTCCTTCCCATTCTCTTCTTTTCTCTCTCTCTCCATCTCACAAACACGCACACATACATGTACACTGAAACTATAAACCATTGTAAATCAGTCACTTAGTTGACCTTGGGAAGAGAAGAGAAGTTCTGTGTAGAACATCTGAGACACCCGTTTTATGTAACATCAGTAAATATCTTCAGAATTTCTCAGTAAATGTTACGCGATACATTATTGATCATCAATGTAATGATATCCCATAATAATCTAAACAAATTAACCCTTTCACCACTGTAGACCATAATGGACTCATCCAGATCAATGTATGGTAGAGTCTACTAAAGCTACCTAGGGGTGAAAGGGTTAACTTCCTCTGATGATGTAATCTGATACCAAGTTACATCACATGAAAACTTAACCACCAGATGACTAAGATGTCTACCTAGAGAGTTCCTCGTCCCGTACCTAAGTCAACACCAACTTTCTGTCTCAAAATGATGTTTGCACATATCTCTGACTCGCAAAATATCTGTTCATCATCTAAAAACACGAGTACACACTCCCGGCCGTCCATTGTACGGGAACAGTTACTAAACTTACACGGACATACAACACACGATTAGGCAGTAACATAATTACGATAAATACAACATGATTTTTTGGGACACATATGGATACCATTTCATATTTATAGCTTATTAAGTTAAAATAATGTTCAGGTCTCAACATCATGACATATACAATAATACTGAACAATGTTCTATTTACAGCGATAACAAGGCAATTAACTTAAGAAACAAATTTGGTGAAAATTCTCGTTTTTCAGAATAAAATAATGAAGAAAAATGAACATGGTGTGTTTTCATTCTCTTTGCATTGAGCAAAAAGATACAGTAATACAAAAACACATTAATCAATTAATATCTCATAAATGTTTGTAATTTACCCTTAAAGATGGTCCGAGATGATGTCAGTTAGTGCGGCATCTTGATATGCCGCTGGAAAGTGGCATCATTCCCAGGCCACATTACATATACAAATATTGCTGATTACAAGGCGTGAGCCAGTAGACACATGTCTCCATTTGATATATAGGTCGTTAACATGACTCTCATTAGCTAGTGGATTTCAATACAAAACAACGCAATCACAGACTAACATCAACTTATTAACAGATTTACAAGATTAACCCTTTCACCACTGTGAACCATAATGGAATCATCCATATAAATGTATGGTAGAGTCAACTAAAGTTACCTAGGGGCGAAAGGGTAAAACCTGAAGGATAAAAAAAATGTTCTAATGTCAAAAATCCAATTCAATCAAGCTTTGTTAATGATATGTTCATTAAAATTTACAAAAAAAAAATTGTTTTGAAAGATATTTGTAGGAATACAGGTATCTTTGTGAATAATATCTAAAGGTAGCCATTTTGAATTTCAGGACCTGTATACATGTACATGTACTTTGTTATCAATTTTAATAATTACAATAAAATTACTTAAATTTTAACCTTAATTTCAATGGTTACTAAGCTTGAAATGAGTACAGATTCAAAGTCTGATTAAAACAAACCTTAGTGCTCTGCCAGCATTTCCTATAAAAACTGATAAAAAAATAATCAAAAATTTGATATTTGTTTATTTGTGAAAATATTTCGAAATGTGTAAAACAATCACTATGGTAACGAGAATCTGTCTTTTAAGTGACTCCATCATCATCAATTTGAAGCTATGACAATGCTGTTATTGTTCCTGGCAGATCCAGAATTTCTGAAAAGACGGGCCTAAATTTCCAGAATGTGCTACCCAACTTTCCCATCAGTCGGAGTGGGGGTTAGAGTGGGGGAGGGGCCTCCCATAAGCTACATCCTAACCCCCACCAAAAAAGTAACGATTTGGGCTGAAAGGGAGGCTGGATCTGCCATTGTTTGTAGCTGTAAAAGCTTGTAGTTGTAAAAAGAACACTTTTCCATCCTTCAGTCTAATCTTTACAGTATCTGTATACATCACCGAATCAAATAAAGTTGTCTTCACTTCAACTTATAAAACTCCTATCATCTTTTTGATTAGCAATTGTAACTTCTTATTAATCCTGATGTAACTATTTCAAGACATAAAAAGAACTAGAAATTATTCAGTTGTATGAAAGGTAATGCTGGGAAATATACGACTTATAACAAATTCTGTTTGAGTTAAGTTGCTCTGTCACAGAGATTAATATTTCCATACAGAAATAATCATTTCTTACAGCAGTGAGCCTAGAACAGTGAATACATGTTAACCAAGGTTCTATTTCTCAGAAACTCATCAATATTTGACAATTAACAATTGCAACATTTTCCAATAATTTACAATTTAGAACGTCCATCAAAACCATGACAACTTTGGGATACTTTACTCAAAGGGAAGTAACTCGGACAATTATTATTATTTGTGGGTCTAATAAATTTAAATTCTACATTTAACATTATAACCTACTTTGTTTTCATTAAATATCACAAGTACCTATTTTTGGTGCTCAGAGAAAAAAATAAAATCCTTTGGCAGTTTCTCATTAATATAATTACAAACCATCATAACAAGATGCACTTGTATGAAAATTCTCTTGTAACAACAAAAAATCCTGAGTATTTTGTTCAATGTTCAACTCTATCCTCCCCTTCATTCAACCCTAAACTAGCCTCCGTGGATCCGTAAGATTCCTTCCGAGGGGGGAGAGTCCGAAGTTCACGTAATCCTTCCGAGGGGGGAGAGTCCGAAGTTCACGTAATCCTTCCGAGGGGGGAGAGTCGGAAGTTCACGTAATCATGAGTACAGAAAAGTCAGCTCCATACATCCTCCTCGTTTCTGGCTCAAATTCAACAAAACGAAAAGAAAAAAAGGAAGAAATTCTCGTTATTTTGTTATAATAATTAACACCTATTTAAATGCCACACTTTGACAACATGATAACTTGAGGTGAGTTGTTTTGATACAAATTTGACAAACAAATCCATCAGATGTGTCCATTTCACACGACGAGAAATTTGTGTCAAACACCCTCACACCTATCAGGGCAGTCAAGGTGTGCACCGTGGTCAGAAACATAAGTCCGAACAGGTGAACAGTGTCCTCCAGTACTATGATCGGGACTGTGTGTATCACTCGGCACTTTACTGAACGTGGAAAATTCTATCGTTCCTTCTGAAATTACAAAGAAGGAATTCAATTAGCACAACATTTTTGACAAAATTACATGATTATTATTATTAAATAAGATATTAAAATCAGGATGACATCTGTTTTTTTTCTTACAAACTGATTTTGCTCTGAAACATCTAATATATTGGGGTATTTTTATCTAAGAGTTTCGAAAGAACAGTCACAAGTATGATAAGAATCCTGATTAAGTCATTCACCCCTGGAGACAGATTTGAACCCTTCCAATTCAAAGGTTGGAATAGTTTATTATGAAATTTCAGGGGTTAAGAAGTTTAGATATACAGGAGAAAAATGTTTAAGAGAAGTCTTTTTGGTGTAAGTACATTTTTACGGAGGTATGTATTACAAATAAAACTAACCGTTACTGCTAAGGTCTGTGTTTGTGGCCTGGTCGCGGGTCATTTGTTCCCGCGCCTGAGCTCTCCGCCGCCGCCGTTTCTGTTTTCCTGCACTTTCCCCGTCCACACTATTCACAGCTGAACTGTCATACGAAGCCCTCACAACACCCTCACTTTGAAGTTGATCACATGACCTAGCCAGCTGGTCACATGATCGATTTGAATTTGAATATCTCCCAGGCGAATCCGAGTGAAATTGGTCAAAACAGCTTGGTACATTACTTGAGTGAGGAGAGGGCGGACAGGCGGGTGCTTCCCCGCCCCCCAGAGAGTCCGGGCTCTGAAGGGGACATCCCTCATCCCCTAGGGATCCAGATTGTTGCAAACAGTTGTCCGCATGCTCCATACCACGGTGAAGAGAACTGTCCATGCTCCTGTTTATTTTATTAAAATTATTGTCACTACCACCCGGGTGGTTTGATATCGTCCCGTTGGGCATAAAACTGTTGGGTGGCTGTGGACGAGAAACAGAACATGAAGTCAGGTATTCAAACAAATCGAACAATATTCTAAAAGGACATCATTGTATTCATCATTCATACATGCTTCAAAATCATACTCATGTTATTCTTATAGAAAGACAGGAAAATTTGTAGGATTTTCTTAAAACATTGCAAATCAACAAAAAAACACTTGATTTCTGTGATTATCTTTTTACACTAAAACCCATCAAGCAATGTATTGACAAGGATTTGAAATCTTGGAAAGAACACCAGGAGGTGATATCACTTGTTTCATAATTCTGAATAAACAGTCATGAGGAATCTTAATTCATGATCAACTCTCTTTATAAAATTTAACAGCAAAACAAACATTTCAGGAAATGTCAGTGAAAATTTATGAATATTTTTGTCAGTGAATCCAATATAAACCACCAATACATGGTAATTATTTCTACTGAGTATCAACAATTAATTAATTAACTTATTTTTTTAAATTATTTAATCATTTAACACAAATCTATCTAATTACAGTGAAATCCACAGCGAACAATCAGTAATACAGAAGTCACTCTTCCTGCTTCTGTAATTTGGCCAATCTGTTGCTTTCCAAATATTTTCTTTAAAATTTAAGTCCATATTGAAAAAGCTCCAATGTGAGTCAAAGAAAGATAAAGGATCATTGATTTCACATAACACGCTGTAGGTTTTGCCTGTTGCCCGATTCCCATTAAATCTGATTGATTTAATAAAATATTTTGAAATGAAGCAGCTGAAGGTTACTAGACCTACCTGGTAAGTTGTTGCCACCCCGTGGCCACCGTACCCGTTACTGAACGTATGCGGGTCCACATCCGTCAGCGGATTCACACTAATGTTCATTTTTGTATAAGAATTCGGCACATGCCCATTGGCCACTGAGCCATTCAGTCCATTCACACCAGAGTATTTCTTACGTAAACTGTCCACATGAATTCGCTGAGCCGAATCTTGAAATTTACTGACTCGCATGTGATCATTCATGGCATCTGTGGTAAAATTAAGAAACATTGAAAACATTGGTATCAGATTTGATCTATCTAAGAATAAGCAAAACATGGAAAAGGTGAGCAATAAAAATTGCAGTAAACTTTTTCAGGAAGTTAAAATATGTAAAACAGATAAACACAGGACATTAATGATGGGAAAATGAGACTAAACATCACATAGTGGGTGAACGTTGAGGTTGTGTGTACCCCAGTCGATGGATTCCTGAGTCAAATTCACTAGTCTGGTCATAGGAGTAATTGAAATTCAAAAGAAGGTATTACCAGGCAACATCAAATGGGGAGTCGCTGCAAATTTAATCCAGTTTACATGTTACGACCTTCAAGGTATCAGGACGTTGTGGGCTGAAACCTGTAAACTGGATTAAATTTTCCACGACTCCTCACTTAGTGTTGTCTGGTCATCTCTTCATTTGAAAGACAAACAAGTAATTGCTAGAGTAACAGCTAAACTCATTCACCCTACAATTTCAAAATCAACTTGCCCAGTCAGGCACAAATGAGACTTTAGGGGTGAAAGGGTTAATTCAGCCTTGACTAAAAACAAATTGAGATAGAAAACCTACCCATCATTCTCCGCTGCTGCCGTTGTTTCCACCAGCACATAAACATAAATACGATGAGAAACAGCATCATGACGCCGAGCACGATACCAAGAATCATGTACAACATTTCACTACTAGACTTAGTGTTTGTAGGTATAGGGCCGTCCACCTCTGAACTTGGCTGAGCAGCCTTCACAGGATTCTCAGGATCTGTCGGCGATTGTCCGCCGTTTCCTTCACCTGTCGGTGGCGGGAAAATCATAATCCCTTTACCACCTAACGTCCTCTTTACCACCACATTGCTAAAATCACTATTTCCTGCGGCATTGAAACTCTGTATTTTGATGGAGTATTCCGTATTTGGTTGAAGAGGGGAAAGGAGATATGTGCGAGCAGTCGGTTCCATCATTTGTACAGACTCATACTCGTCTTGGGAACTGAACGGTTTGTAGTAGAGGAAAAAGCCTTCTATTTGGGAGGTCTTCACAGGCATATACTGAAATAAGAACAGAAATACAGGTTTTAGACATTTATACAAAATGATAGATGGCTGACACTTTTGATATATTTATGGGTGTAGGATGCTTTGTACATTATGATTGGTGTTTTAGTTATCTCCCTTCATTAGCATTGTCTTACAATTCAGATTCACCTGAATGTTGTCAATGTAAACAATTTTGTGTACTTTCAAATATGTCATCAATTCTTGTGTAACGTCCAATTTGTCAACAATTCTTTTGTACCTTTCAAATTTGTCATCAATTCTTGTGACGCTTTCAATATGAGACCAAATTACTATTATTACAGATATATTGACAGGATCTTAACTCTTTTGAAAAGAAAATTATTTTGTCACAGTGAAGTCAACACAAAAAGACCACTTAAACAAGATTCTCTAAAAGAGAGCATGTTTCACAATCCCTGGATCACATGTGGGCCCCATCTCCGGTACAAGCCAGGGTGGAATGTCGGTTCTAGCATATAGTCATACATGTGGTGGGACAACTGTGTTGCTACAATGACGATGTAATACCTTCCATCTGACGTTGAGTCCGTACTCCAGGACACTGTTTGTAGACTCTTGGTCTCGTTCATACTCCACAGGCTCCACCTTGACTATCGTCGGCCGGCCCTCGGGAGCGCGGGGCTGTTTGAATTTCTTCACTGTCAGAGTGAACTTCTTTGAGTTGGGACCAGCAGTGTTATCATTATTTGAGTAGACAGCAGCAATGCGAAACTTGTACTGAGCTTCTGAAACAAACATTCATAATCAAAAGAGGGGCTATGCAGGGAAGTCCGGGGCACATTGGAAGGAGTAGGCGTAGATATGTATCCATACTTTATACAGAATAAAACGAATGCAGAAAGTATGACAGATTTATAACATGATGCTTATAAACATTTTGTGAAATATGAATAGAAGGATACTTATGATATTTGACACAGAAGTGTTTATTTTGAGAATCCATAACCTCATCCATCCCATGAATGGTATAAAAATGTTCTAGGAATTAAAATTGATCACAGTATACTTAAGACTTGTAACTAAGTTTTATCTTTCTCTGCCTTGTATCTTTCTCTGCCCAAGAACTATAGTGTAATTACACCTTGTTTTGTTTTTCCCTTTTAAAGGAAAGTGTAACTAATTGTACCCCATATAACTCTTTGCTATGTAAAAGGGTGAGCATCCATGACCGGAACTCTTTTTTATTGGAGATAAAAACACAGAGTGCAGGGACTCTCTACGATAAATTCTCAGAAATAACCTCCTATATCATATTCTATGAAAAGTCAGAAAAGTTCCATATCATACCTGGCTTGAGGTTCGAGACTTCGTACATCCGTTTGTCTCCCGGAATTTCCTCATCCTCCGTTTTCCATTGACCTTTCTTGGGTTTGATGATTTTGTACTGGACGCGGAAGAAAACAATCTGTAAGCCGTCATTTTCTGGGACTGACCAGTTGAGTTTGACTGATTTATCGGACAGCTGACTGACTTCGGGAGCAGTGGGAGGGACAAGTCTGTCTTTGGCTGAAAGCAGGAAAGGTAGATATCAATTAACTGAAATCATTTACATTCATCTGGTTAAATATACCTCATATCTTTAAAATTATCCTTTAGAAAAGTCCTTATTAAATTTTACCCCTGAAGACACATTTGAACTCTTCCAATTTAAAGGTTGGAATAGTTCATTGTGAAATTCCAGGGGTGAATGAGTTAATAGATTTAAAATGTAGCATGTATTAGACTCCAACACAGATTGATTAAAGTCATGTTGTTTAAATGTATTTCTCCATTTTCTCCCTCCTTAATTACTATCATACTTGTCTGTCTTACTATCAATTCAGATTAATGTTGGTCCAGAGGCTGAACTATAAATGTTTACTAGAAACTCACCAGCACTTTCATCGTTGGGCGGCCTCCTGTTTGGTTTCTTGTTCTTTTTCCGATTCCTCCTCCGTTTCTTGTTCCTTCTGTTATTTTTCCTCCTATTGGAGTCCGTCTTTCCTGGTCCTTCTGTATTACCATTTGAACCTGCATCCGAGTCTGAGGGAGACACTGCCGTATCATCCTCGTCATCTCCGTCAGTGCTAGGTTCGGATTGCCCTTTGACCTCTACGTAGATGGTGGAGTAAGCTACTCCGATTTCGTTGCTACACATACATTGGTAGAGGCCGCCATCTTCTGGCTTGATGTGTTTGATGGTGTAGGTTGTACCTGGCAAAACGAGACAATCATTCATCATGAAATTCGAACTTGTAAAAAAATCATCAAATATTTGAAAGTAAATATATAACTAGTATGGCAGATTTTAATTGTACATAGGATTAAGGTCGCCTTTTAGCTTCGAGCAAGAGGGGATTTCCCTTTATCTCAGAGGTAGAGTGTCCGACTAGAAACCTGTAGATCGCGGGTGCAATCCAGTGGAAGCACACTTCTCTTTCCTGTTACACTAGTATACCACGTAATAACCATTGGTGCTAGCTCTATCCTTATGTAAAGTAAAAATAGCGACATTAAGGTTCTGTGATAAATATCACCATTTAATTACTAATACAATTTTTCACCATTACATTGAAGCTCAACCAGAAATTTAAACAGAAAGAAAGCAACATCACAATAATAGCTTTGGGGAAGTTTTTCTGTTTTGGCTTTGACTCACTATAAAGACTTGGAATTCCTAAGATTATAACGTAAGCTAGATGTGGTTATAACATACCTCCATTTTTAGCCGTCAGGACTTTTCCCATGGGCACAGCGTTGTGGTACCAAATCACCTGCATCTCTGGCGAGCCCGTGATCTCGCACCGTAGACGGACAGACTCACTGGGGTTGATTGTGATAAACTGTGTCTCGGCCTGAACCCTCGGAGGTTCCAGGACCTCCAGCATTACCGCCTTGTGTTTCTCTATCCCTATCCCGTTACTGGCCTTACACGCGTACGTCCCCATGTCCTCGTGTTGTACATTCCATATAAATAGATGTCCTGTAAACATCAAAAACCACATCATTACCTAGAGCAGGGAATCTTTCTAATCTGACACAGTAAACCATAACATGTTGGTAAGATTAATTAGGACATGAAAATCCGCCAAATTTATTTTTAGATATCTTCTCTGGATATTTTTTTTTGTTAAAATGTATTTGATATGAACATATGCTTTTCTACGGTAGTTGGCTCGGTGTACAAACAAGCAGTACAACTCCCTGGCTTTAAAAATCAGGCTCATTTTCTTGTAGGAGTTACCTCCCTTACATCACATTTAATGTATGATATTTGTGGATACAATTTAATTTTAAGTAAAATATGTCCTAAATACAATTAAATTTACACATACCTATTTTAGAGGTAATCAATCACTTTGCATACTAGGTCTAAATTACAATACATTAACTATTATATCATATTGGTTCTAGTTTAGCATTCCTGTAGATCTAAATTACAATACATTAACTATTATGGAACTTTTCCTGCATTTGAATGCGGTGCAGCAGCAGCAGCCCCCATCAGGATGGGATAAACAGATTTACTCTACAAAGTCATCCAGACTGTTACTTGACTTGATAAGAGTTTTTGTTGGGTTTGACCTTACATGCTCAATACCCTTGTGTGTTTGTGTTCTACTCATTTCCTGAAGTTTGAAGGACATTTACTTGTTTAAACACGATACTAATATTTTGGTATCTTTTCTAACTTCAAGTGTTTAATCGTGATATTTACAAATACATACCTTTTTCTATTTTGTGGCGCGAGGACGGCAACTCGCCTCCATACGCCTCCCAGACGATCGTGGGCTGTGGCATCCCCAGGCCCACACACTCCAAGGTGACATTCTCACCAATCTCGGTCGTGAACGTGTTTTTAGAGGTAATGATAACGGCTTCTTGACTAGGAGCTGAAATGACAAAGACATTGATAGGAACTTCTCTATTTACCAAAAACACTATTTTTAATGTCAATTAATACCATTAAAATCGTTGAATGTTTTTCTGAGCTATTTCTGCACAAACTTCAGTTTGGTTCCCGATTGCCATCTCATGATATCACTTCAAATTTCAAAATGTGCTTTATCTCTTTAATTAAAAAACCTGACATATTCAAAGTAGAACAGGAAAGAATAGTAACAAGTCTGTAAGACAGTGGAAACACTCAATTCTAATTTGTTTGGTAAATTTTTATCATATTCAGGAAAAAATGACCAACACCTCAAAATGAAAGGTACATAATAGACTGATCCATATTTCTATGTGGAAGAGTTCATTGCAGGTTCTTGGGGATGACGTGTTATGATGCTAAACGTTTGTTTCTGATTTCAAAAACATCAATCACAGTTGATGAAAACTGAAAACAAAAACTAGGATGGTTATGACACAGAAGCCTTGCTATTTTGTATTTCCTTTCCTGAGAAGAGCTTTTTAATTTGGCAAAGATTCTTCCAGCTAAATTTCCTAACCATATGGTTGACTTGCTCACAAACCTCATGACTTCAAAGTAAGAAACACACACAAGACTGTGATCTACGAGGCTCCGACTCATAAATCTGTCACGTCAGGCGATTTACACATCAAAGTTCTACCACCGCAAAAAAAACGTCCCTTATGGATTATGGTTGTTATACCACTGATTGTATTACCTGGTAAAGCGTGAATGTTAAAACAAATTATAAACTGTACATTCTCTTTTCCTGTTTTTATCATTGACTTTATACGTAAAGGTGGAAGTTTAGCTTTTGATTCTGACCAGGAATTAGCACTTTACAACAGAAGATTCGGGAAAGAAAGAATAAATTCCCCCTCTACTGAGTCATCCGCAAAGGAACGAATACAGAAAACAAAGAGGATGAACATAAATTCCATGTGTAGTACATATCACTTAAGGGTGTATTCAATCTTAGACATTATGCCTGTGATTTGATAAAGAGTTATCTCCCTTTTACAGATCATTACTCTTTTAATTTAGCATGGCATCAGTATTACCAAAGCCTGCATTCTTGTGTTAAATTTTACAATTTGTCATTATTTAATTAAGCATGACCACATTTGCAATCATAAAGGATCATATTTAATTAAGCATGACCACATTAGCAATCATAAAGGATCATGTTAAATTAAGCATGACCACATTAGCAATCATAAAGGATCATGTTAAATTAGCATGACCACATTAGCAATCATACCGGATCATGTTAGATTAGCATGACCACATCAGCAATCATAAAGGATCATGTTAAATTAGCATGACCACATTAGCAATCCTAAAGGATCATGTTATTTGGAGTAGAACTCTTCTGGGAGGAGGTAAAAATCACAGAAAGGTAATTAAGGAGATTTGTGAGTTCAACACTGTTCCTATGAAGTCCACACAGTTAACACAAACAGACATTTATGTCTGTTTGGCTGTAACCCAATGTGAGGCGGTTTAAAGTTAGAACACAGAATTTATCGACGTGGAAAAACAATTAAATTACAGTGATGCATTTCAATGTCTGATGTGCAAACTGCAGCAGTAATTTTCTTTTCAAGAACAAAAGTGCAAATCCAATCAAGACGCTCTCCCCCAAAAAGAAAGATTCTTAAACAAGTTTTGTCTATCATGAAGGCATTGCGAGCTCCATAAGAAATTTGATACGTAAGATTACAGTCGACAGTACTTTCCCTCCTGTTCAAACAAACTTCCTTCTCTGAATAAAGAAAAAATGTCACCTTTAATGGTCCCGCTGACCTGACCTCTGACTTTGTGTACTCTCAAAACCAAAGTAATGTGTTAATTGTGATAAGGCAAAGGGTATACTCTCTAAATCTAACTTTTCCTTTTTTAGAACTTTGTTTTAATAAGAACATGTTATCAAGACCAGCTGACCCATGGTGATAACATTTATCTCAATTTCAGCTAATATTCTTTTAACTAAATTGAATACACAGGCTGGGGGTTGTTTCAGAAGATATATTATTCTACCATGAAAAGAGGTTTTCTCGCAATGCATTTATTCAGAAACAACTGTTCATCCAAAAAGTATTTTATATGTAACCGTATTGCATCTCAGCTTTCCACTGGTTATATTTACTGAGAGGAATATCAGCTTTCCACTGGTTATATTTACTGACAGGAATCTCAGCTTTCCACTGGTTATATTTACTGACAGGAATATCACGTTTTGAAGGTTGTAAGTTATAAGTTATATTTATAATTTAGTATTTTTAGCAAACATTTTACTAATTAAAAGCTATTTTTGATTATTTTTCCAAATTTTAATTATCATTTCAAAACATCATACATTTAACATAACTGAAATATCAATCAAGAATGTTAAAATCTCATTAAATAAGTACAAGTTCAAAGGTCAAGTGGATGCTTTATGATTAATGGCCAACCTATCGGCACACTAAGTAGGATAGGTCACTTATCTCAACTCATCTACCAAGGGGAGACAACCACATGTGGTTTTCGACTCTATCCACCAATCAACATCAATCTTTCACCAGACTCTGACACAAATCATTATCCTCTTTGCAAGGCTTTCCCCTTCTCATTTGCGAAAGACTTCGGTGGTTAGTGTAAGTAAAATCTACAGGTCATAGGCTAAACAAATTGACAATTGATACATTTTCCTGATCAAGTTGAAATGTCAAATAAGTTTACAATACCTATTAATGTACATAATATTTAGTTTTGTTAATTATCATAACGCTGAAAACTGGTCCAGAATATTATTGATATCGTCGAAGGTCACAGAGTACAATGTTAACCTTGATAGTTTATATTGTAATTCAATGAGCAGGGTTTGAATCAGATATCGGACTAATGCTCCATGACATATGTATAGCTACCACTAACCCACATCAGCTCTAAACAATACACAATTCTGGTCTGTCCAATGAAATATTATCCCAAATGATTTAAACGTCAACCGTTCATCATATACACATCATGTCATCGTGGGAAGGAAATGATGATCATTTTCTGGTTGTTTTATCATTCATACCTGTAAAATTAACACCTGTGCCGGACATGCCCTCCTGCAACGCTATAAATAGGTATGACCTCGGCGGCCCACCCCAATGATACGGATCTGGCCCCTATCAATCAAAGTCAAAACGCTGTAGAACCTTTATCTCCGAAATGAAATTTGAGAGTAGGGGTAATAGGTTATTCTAGTTACCGATTGGCTGGAGCTATTGGTCAGCTCAGTGGTCACTCAATGGCTACCTGGGGTTTCTATGTTGAACTGACCACAGATGAAAGGTTGCTAGGTTCCATGATTAATGATTGACAGACATTCAGTAGGCATTATTTGACTGTAATGAAATCGGTTTAGAAACATTCTGTTCCACATTTGTCAAAATGTCTAAATGTAGTCGGAGTCCCAATAGATTTTGACTTGTTGCAATAATTTGTGATGTATGCCGAGATATCAATCTTCATTTTCTTCTGGATCTTTTAACAAGTAGATTTATCACCGGCTTAAGTGGGTAGGGAAAGTTCAAACCACACCAAACAAATGTATGGGAAATATTTTGGCACTTTTCTGTGTGTGTACTAAGTCACGTACACTTAACAAAAGTGATTTAGTAAACAAAAATAAATAAACAATTAGATTTTCAACAAACTTTCAATTCTAACCTCCTACAAAAATATTTAAAAAATTCAAATTTCATTCTCTATATTAAAAATATTTTCAACTTTCCATTTTGTTTCTGTGATAGTACACACAAGAGTGAAGAAGACAATGTTTAATACTTCAAACCCCACTAAATATAAAATTATCAATTTCTTCATTGGTGTTACAATATTTCAACACAGTTTATTACTAAAAACTTTGTGACTGAAAGCTCAAATTCAATGGCTCAACATTCATTTGTTCTTTCCGAGAGTTGAACCGCTTCAGCACAATACACTGTTGTTATGTACCAGGTGAATTATTGAAGCTGTTGTGTAATTCTGTCAATTGTTACAACCGCAGAACTAGCCAAGCACATAAGGCAGTGTATTGTCCAACGACAGCCAGTAAAATTTAAAGCATAATTTTGAAACGGAAAAAGCACGAGTTGAATACGTAACAATATCGGTGCATGCATTAACAATGTTATGTTGGCTCATTAAATCAAATTTGTCGTTTTCTATTCTGCGGGCGAGCTTCTGACTCACAACTTGCATGCACACTGAACAGAATACCAGACCGGCATATTTTCCTATGAGCAATCTTTCAAAATAATAAACGGAACATTTAAAACTGCCAACATTGTGTAACACTGTTAACTCTCCCTACTAAGGATACCTGATGAATACAGCCGAAACAAAACAATAAAATCTCCTTATCTTTTCTAAAATGCCGTTCCCAACTGTGATGAATGACTGTAGATATCTCCCTTGCAGGAAAATCAATTTGTTTTGAGGTTTTGTCATACAATCTGTAATCATTTGGAACTTGAGGGGATTGTCTAGTTGAAACCTTTCCAAAGAGTCAAAATGGGCCTGCATTATTGATAAGACATGTTCTGGTGCATTTTGGAGAGCTCCTTTTTATTTTTTATTTTTCGGTGATAATTTAATTTTTTATAAAGTGTTCACTAAACACAAAAACAACTGTAATATGATATTAGTGTTCAAACAGAGCATTGGGTTAGTACAAAATAGAACTTGATTCCGTTATAAACAACCTGAAGACCTTTGGTGCCGTATGTTCAAGTGTACACTGTATATAATAAAACTCATTTCATCAGGAATAGAATGTATTGACAAAGTTTTTCAAGTTTATAAAAATTTGGCCAGCAGATGTCAACATAGCACTGTGTTTCTCTACAATAAGCTCGAGCGTTTGATTGATGTGTGAAAAACAGAAATAAACAGAGAAATCCTACTCGCCTCACTTTGAACTGTATAACATTTCATGTCTTAAATACGCTTCCACTTCTCCCATTCATCTTTTTACATAGAGCAGAATGCCGAGTTTGTTGGGTGGAAAGCCGTCTCAATTCATGCTAGGGGTCTTGTAAATGTTTGAACTACACATGTGATACGCTGCAGTCAAGACTGTTTCAAAGTAATGCTTGCGTTGAAGCAAGACGAAACTTTGGGACGTCATAAACATGGACCTTCTTAGGAAGAGCTTTGCTAATAAGTGTTTCCTTTGCAGCCTAATCTCACAGGATTGTAAAAGAACATCCCTTTCTTTAAGAAAATGATTATAAATTTTACAGGAAGGCTAACCACCGTTTCTATAACACCATGATAATTTCTAGGGGTATTCACCCCGATCCAACTTGGTGCATTTTCGATCCTGCCTACGGAACTGACCTCGGGTCATTAATTTCGTACTAGGAACTTACGGCTCATGCCATTCTCTTTACGTTACAAAATAAACACAAATGATTTCACAACTTCTAATCTAAGATTAAGTTTTCAAGATTTAAAAAAAAACCACTTGCAAAATGCGTTCTTTCGTTAACTTACAACTTAAATGATTAACTTATAATAACACTTAAAATCGAACAAATATTTTTGCAATTTTTGGCCACAGATTTGTTTTAAAAACATATTATTTGTAAGTTTTTGTCCAGAGCCTTCCCATTTAATAACAAGCCTGTGGAAACACAGCAAGTCCTTCCTTTTTGGAAGTTGATTTAAATGACTGAAATGAATTCCGAAAAAAATGTGGTTGTATGTCAACAAGCGATTAAAACCAAACTCCATGCATAAACTCCACAGGTATTTTCGGAAACTGTAATTTAGTTGTAAACATGGCTATTAGGTGAGTGAACGTTTGGCCGTGGCTCAGCGGTTAGCATGGTTGTGTGCCCCAGACCCAACCATTAATAATTGTATACCGTCCTCATCCAAAACAAAAATAACAGATTCCAACATTTTGTCACTAAACAGCACAAATGATAGACCCTGTCACGGAGTTCAGATTTTACGATGTTTTCATTTTATGATTCCGGTTCTTACCCAACACTGATATTAACGTTTCACGATGTCGATTTTTTATCAATCAAATCCTTTCACTTTAGTTTAGTTTGGCAATATGTTTTTGTCAGAAACAGTAATCTGCGTGTCAAACATTTTATCTTTTACAAATTAATGTCCAACACACAATAATTATATGGTGTTTTGTTTAATCAAATAATTTTACTTAAAGTGGTTTATGTGATACATGTACAATCTGTCAACATGAAAACATCTTTAACAATAACTCGTTGCACTTAAGGGTGTATGCCATAAACACACTAAAATGGGTATCCTATCTTACTTGAAATGTTTTATTTCCAAAATATTTCCGATAATAGTTTATAATGGCTGGTTTTATGAGTGTTTAAATGATATACAGGAGGTAGTGCAGGAGTACTTCTGAACTATGTGATAATTAATGGCTTAAAGGGAGATCACTCTAACACAATCACAAACAAATGCTGAGCACAAAAACACATGATGTACAGTAAATTATTAATCGCATATTATTATTTTTTGTGAAAAGTAGAGATTTCAGGTTCACATATATTATGAATATTTTGTTAAGAAACCTTTTAAACAAATTCAAGATACCTGGTATTGTTCCTTTCAAAAACTAAATTTATGGTAGTGTAGGGTTGAGCCCTGCAGCCTTGCCTGAAGCTGTGAGGCTGTGGGAGAATTGTCACACACTACTGTGACTTTAACAAGCTACCAATACTGTCATAACAAACTATACAGTAATTTATGTCCCCCAAACCTGTTAGCTACCGACCACTTTATCTGTTTTTCTAGGGAAGGATCACTACCCTGAATATATAGTAATGTGTACAACATTTCCCCTTACAACATTAAGTATCCCCAGAGTCATTTAATTAACATTTTTCTTACATTTGCAGTGCAAGCGTGAAGTTAATGTGAAGAGTATGGTAAGTCTATATCGCCTGAAATGGTCCCCGCTATCGGCAATTACCACAAAAACACTATCAATCATTGTCACAAAGTAGTTCAAATTCCAGTCAGGTTTTCAACCAAGCATACTGCAACATTTGAAATTAAGTTTTTAAACAATTTTATACGAAATTTGTTTTCCAGTCACTTCTGATTTCAAATTATGATTGTTTTAAATCGCAAAAGATGGTGCATATATTTTTTTATATTTTTTATAAATTTGTAGGAAAATAATTTAGTGCGTATCGAAGGGTATCAGTAATCTGGTAACCAGGTAATCTCACTATCTAGCTAGTGTTTTAGGGGACTGGCTTTATATATATAGGTATATACAACTCTATCAATATCCTAGCTGTATCACAATTCGGCCACTTATAGTATCCCTCTCCAAGTTGGACGCATTTCAAAAAGCTATTTATTTAAAAGCAAATTTAATGTAGTTTTTTATGTTTATTCATTGTATAGATATGATATTTTAATTTCTGATATATTTGTCATTTTCATATTGATCCCCAAAACTAATGACTTTTCGGCTGTTGCTTTTTATCTTTCGTGGTTGTGAAAACCTGACCTGTATATTTTAATTCATCAAATTAAAACAAATTCATAAAATTTGCTGATGATAGTCTTCGTAATCCACAAAATAGGGCACATTTATGCAATGAAAAAATCGGATAAATTAATCAATTAGACTTATGTTTGTCAGATAAAATCAATTAGACTTATGTTTGTCAGATAAAATCAATTAGACTTATGTTTGTCAGATAAAATCAATTAGACTTATGTTTGTCAGATAAAATCAATTAGACTTATGTTTGTCAGATAAAATCAATTAGACTTATGTTTGTCAGATAAAATCAATTAGACTTATGTTTGTCAGATAAAATCAATTAGACTTATGTTTGTCAGATAAAATCAATTAGACTTATGTTTGTCAGATAAAATCAATTAGACTTATGTTTGTCAGATAAAATCAATTAGATTTATGTTTGTCAGATAAAATCAATTAGACTTATGTTTGTCAGATAAAATCAATTAGACTTATGTTTGTCAGATAAAATAAATTAGACTTATGTTTGTCAGATAAAATCAATTTCTTTTTTCAGCAAACCAAGAAGACTGTGTTAATCCATATTTGATCAATTAATCAAATTCATTTTATCTTCAATCTGTCAAAAATTATATACATTACTAAACTATCAATTTGAAACTTTGTATTTACCAAAAGACACATCTGCAGAAATAAATACTTGATCAATCAACCTAATCTAATATACAGGTATACCTAAATTATTTTTTCTTGCTGAAGAATTTTCTACTTGGTATATGTATTTCCTGTATGGATCGCGAGCCTCGTCTGTTAAGTCAGTAGGTCCCTGAAGCCGGGTTTCCCCCATAAATCACACTGGGGCTGCCAGGCTAGGGAACAAAGACCCATGTTGTGTGTCCTACCTGTGTATCGCGGTGTGGAACCCCAGTAATGACTGGAGTGGAGCCTAAAATACTACCCGATTTTTTTTATAAATGACTATTTATAATTATTTATATATTTTTTTAACAGGGCTGAACAGTGCTACATGGTGCCACACTGCCAAGGCTTTTCATAAATGGGTATTTATAATTGGTTACAAATTCCTTCACATACTCCTGAAAGTTGTTAGGCTAATCAATTCCCCACTTGTATTAACTTATGGCCATTGTGTTGCTTTCCAAAAAAATATTTTGAGATTTATTCTTTTATAGTGTAAATTCAATTTCACATAGAATTTGAAAGAAAACAAAAACATTTAATTCTTTAAATCATGTTAATTTCACGCAGATCATAATTCTTCAATGAAAATAAAAACATACTTATAAACTTAGGTAATGTTTGTTTTTTATCTTTAATTAATGATTTCAGCTTTCTGTGAGTATTGCCTGCCTTGTTCGGTGAATTCACCCGTTTGACTTATAAAGTGTCTACGAAGGACAGGACAATACCTGCATGTTCAAAACGTCCATTCTCTCACCTGTCTGTTAATTATTGACCCTATTAAGAGAGGTCAACTGATGAAGTTAATCATCATTGTCTTGACACCATTTGAACAACAAAAACATGATTACCTCCCTTTGTATACAGGCAAAGTGATGCTCTATCCATTTAATCACCATATTTATGTAGCGTGTATGATATATCAGTATCTGTTGTATTTTACCGTGTATGATACATCAGTATATGTTGTATTTTACCGTGTATGATATATCAGTATCTGTTGTATTTTACCGTGTATGATATATCAGTATCTGTTGTATTTTACCGTGTATGATATATCAGTATCTGTTGTATTTTACCGTGTATGATATATCAGTATCTGTTGTATTTTACCGTGTATGATATATCAGTATCTGTTGTATTTTACCGTGTATGATATATCAGTATCTGTTGTATTTTACCGTGTATGATATATCAGTATCTGTTGTATTTTACCGTGTATGATATATCAGTATCTGTTGTATTTTACCGTGTATGATATATCAGTATCTGTTGTATTTTACCGTGTATGATATATCAGTATCTGTTGTATTTTACCGTGTATGATATATCAGTATCTGTTGTATTTTACCGTGTATGATATATCAGTATCTGTTGTATTTTACCGTGTATGATATATCAGTATCTGTTGTATTTTACCGTGTATGATATATCAGTATCTGTTGTATTTTACCGTGTATGATATATCAGTATCTGTTGTATTTTACCGTGTATGATATATCAGTATCTGTTGTATTTTACCGTGTATGATATATCAGTATCTGTTGTATTTTACCGTGTATGATATATCAGTATCTGTTGTATTTTACCGTGTATGATATATCAGTATCTGTTGTATTTTACCGTGTATGATATATCAGTATCTGTTGTATTTTACCGTGTATGATATATCAGTATCTGTTGTATTTTACCGTGTATGATATATCAGTATCTGTTGTATTTTACCGTGTATGATATATCAGTATCTGTTGTATTTTACCGTGTATGATATATCAGTATCTGTTGTATTTTACCGTGTATGATATATCAGTATCTGTTGTATTTTACCGTGTATGATATATCAGTATCTGTTGTATTTTACCGTGTATGATATATCAGTATCTGTTGTATTTTACCGTGTATGATATATCAGTATCTGTTGTATTTTACTGTGTATGATATATCAGTATCTGTTGTATTTTACCATGTATGATATATCAGTATCTGTTGTATTTTACCGAGTGAATACAACTATGTTGTAATATTTTGTATAATTAATAAACAAAGAATGTAACAAACATGTCAGAAATAGGATGATATGACGTTATGAAATAGGATGATATGACGTTATGAAATAGTGATGCTGATTTGATGACTTAAGACATGAAGTCAAAATGACGATTGATGATGAAGATTTAAATTGTTTTTATTTTATATGATATATGAAATGAATTAAGAAGTGTTTGTTTTAGTGAGGTTCTTCTATTCGAAACTCTTACAAAATTAAAATGTTTAAAGAAATATAAAAACAATTGTAAGACCGCTCAAGCAAGCAACTTTTGAAAAAGTCCTGTGACTAAATGAATCTGTTTTTATCATGTTTGAATGGATATATATACCATATGTAGTCAAAATCATTTTTTTCTTCATGCTAAGGTTAAATGTTAGGAAAGAATATTACATGTCGACATGAAATGTGTGAGATATATTTCTTCTGTAACAGAACCAGTGACTGACTCATTCACACTTTGTACATATTCCCATATCGTATTACAAGATCTGGGTAGGACGCTAACCCTTTCACCCCTATGTAACTTTAGTAAACTCTTCCATGCATTGATCTGGATGAGTCCATTATGGTCTGCAGTGGTGAAAGGGTTAAACAATGCTGACTATAAAATACTTTATCAACAGTTCCACAAGGGGATTATAATCTGTCAAAATGGACATGTTTTTTTATTTTAAAGATTTTGTTTTATAAAGTCCTTGAAGCGTAAATGAGTGGAGGAAAGTCGAACACCAATGATACAAGTTGAGCAGTGACATATAAGTCGACAAAGTATTTAAATTTTGTTTTAACTTCGTCCAGAAATTAGATTTCAAACAAGTTTGCCAAAGGAAAAGTTGTAAGATCAAGCATATCGCTTGATGTCATAACCTGCCAAAATTATTTTAATACACATCATATTTATTTTGCTGGAAGACTTAAGAATGGCGGCCTGTTAAGACTGCGGCTTGATAGTAGGAAACACGCGATTATATTGTTTGCACCTGCACCAAGTTTGTAATCAGACTCCCCCTGTATACTTCACTGTCGACAGAACACAGATTTGTTTTCATTGGAAATTATGTAATATAATATTTCGGTGATTATAAGGTCATTATAAATCACAGTATTTGTCCTATGTTGAGGTATAACTTTTGTAACCAAAATTTAATAAAGCCATATTTCTTTCAGTCTGCTTAAAATATGTGAAACATGGATGGAAAAAATGTCTCCGTAATTAATACACAGTTGCTCTGTTGAATAAAAATATGACACATTCATTTAGAAGCAAGACTTAACTGATTACACGTACAGTAACATTCTTAAATTTCTTTTTCAACAACTGTTTAAATTAGACTAAATAACTGCAGTGTATTCAATATGTCAACCGTAATTTTGTATGTTCTTGGGAATGGGTTGGAGGTAAGTTTGATTTTTTTATTTAAATCAAAAAAAAAAAATGACTGATATTAATTGTAATTGATTTTCACTAATTTAACAAATTATAAGAAAACATGCTACCAGAGAAATAATATCTGTGATTTATATTGAGAGTTACCTTCCCTTATTTTTTTCTGATGATTTCTGATATTTCTGTTTTATTCTTGTATTCTTTTGTATCCCTCAAATGTTGTCAGTGTTATTGAGACAAAATTTATTTGGATATGTAAAACGTCAAAAGATTTCATTTCATGGAATTCTTTAATCAATGACACATATTTGGACGTAATGCAGCATCCACCCCTAGAGCAATTAGGAAATATCGAAATTTCTTAATCATTAAAATTAAAACTCAAACAAAACGATTACTATCAGAGAGTGTAAATATATACACATTTGCAGTAATCCTGTCTCAGTAATTTTTTAACAAATTAGGAAAAGCCAAAAAATTGTACCACTCAATATAAAATTGAATCTTTGTATTCCTAAGTATTATATATAGGTGTGGTGCTAAATTGTTTTATGAACAACTTGTCGGAGATGCACAGGAATCACAGTGCACTAGTTAATATAAGTATAATTAGATTAATTTAACTCCCCTGATGAACAGCCAATCAGAATGGAGGAAGTGTCCCCAAGCTCATTAGATTTATGTTAATGACTTTATTTGACCTATTGGTACCAAACATCAATTCACTTATATTGGTCAAATTAATTTCACACATAAACTGATACATAGCCGACTTATTTCCAGAATCCCGTACGAGCTGGCGGACGAGATGAACAATCACACCTACTTAGAGTTAAAATACACCCATCCAGACCATACATTTAATTACACCTTGTCTTCCACTTTAATCTTAATCCCTTAATAAGACAGAATATCTGATTGACATTAAGGCCATTACTTGGCAAATTGCATGCACTTCCAGAACAATGTATTTTAAAATCGTCCTATTGTCTTTCGTTACAATAACATTTTGCATACCTGTGTAAATTAAACGGCATACCTGAATACTCTTTTTACTTATATAGTTATTTGTACCTGTGTCGTGATTACCTATTACTTACCTATGTAATAAAATATTGACTACCTGTGTCATGATAACTACTGACTATGATCAGGTGTACCTGTCTTACTCCTAGTATTTGTGTGCCTGTGTTTTTCGTACCTGTGTATTTTTTCTTGTTTACGGATAGCTGACTATGGAGAACAGGTTGAGTACATGACAATGGCCTCTGTATCAGTTTCACATGGTGACACCAATGTGAATACAAAAACCCTTCTCTTAGCCTAAACAGTTGTTATCAAGTCGCAACACAAAGGACGCAAATGTAGAATATGTCGACGAAATCGTATGGCGCTTTGTTGTTACCTGTGCCCGGGTTATGCGAGACGAAAAGATATGGCCGAACCTCTCACCATTTAAAACCCCAGATATCTGAAAGGTCTTACTCAACAGTTTTATCATTCTTCTTTTGGGTCTTTTTTTTAATAAGTTAACTATAAGTAAGTAAGTCAGGAGCCATTATAAACCTAGTTTTTAACACAACTTCTATTTTAAATTTTACGTTTCTTGTCTGTACTAACAGGGCTTTTCACCTGTGTAAAACAGTCATGCCAATGTCTGTGACATTTATGGTAATATTTTGTGACTTTAATGTTGAATGATTTCATACAAATCTGGCAAATTAATTTCATTGATATTGCTGCCGTAAAAATGAAACTGCCAATGATGATTTTGTGACCATGGCGACATGTATGTGACGAACCCGTTGCTTTAGATATCTGAATAGTTTAAGATTTGACTGGTACAATGACGGTTGGTTCAGTTCTCCTAACATTGACAGGACAAACAGTTGTATACCTGGCGTAGTATAAAATCCCTGTCAATCCAAAGATGATCAAAACTATATACAAAATGAGTTTATCTCGAGCAATCAAACAATCTAAATGAGACTAACTTGTGAAATAGACCACGGGGGAAGAGAAACTGTTGACCACTTAGTCAGAGGACGGACGAGCCAACCACTATGCCACTAGTTACCTAGGAAACAGCTGATTACAGAAGTTTGAGTTTTCCTATCAATATGTTTCATTGCAGGTTTGTAACTTCAACATTCAGTTGACTTGTAAATCAAATCTTGTTTCTCAAAAATGTCGGAAAAGTTATTTTTGTTTACATAGAAATATCTTTATACCCTTCCTGTAAGTTATTTTTGTTTACATAGAAATATCTTTATACCCTTCCTGTAAGTTATTTTTGTTTACATAGAAATATTTTTATACCCATCATCCTGTAAGAACTTTTGACTTTAAAAAATAGCCCCACCTTTGTATAGCTGATATAAAATATGGAGAAGGTAGAAAATTCTTCTGTGTGTTTCTCAGTTCATAAATCAATGAGTTACTGTCAGCTCCATTCATTGTATGACATCCAGGGCCAGCACCCTTTAAAAATATTCCTCCAATTTTTCATAAATAAAAAGCGCCCAGCCTATCAGAGAGTGCCTATCCTGGTGGTCCCTACCAAGTTATGTATCCCTATATGTAATTTATTAGGTCAAATTTTCATTTTCCCATTTGGAGAGTAGACTCATGCTACCGTAGCACACACTGCGTTCCCATAGGTGTGAGATTGTTTTCAATACGATACATTCTGTACATAAAGTTAGGTACATTCTGTACATAAAGTTCGTGTCAATTTTCGGTGCAGCTGTTTGTTAAAAATTCTAAAGCCATTTGTTGCTGAATATTGTAATAAACAGATAGAAATGGACGGTCCCCATTCGATGGTAGTTTTGCACAAACTGGTTTCCATTTTAAACTTGCTGATGACATTTTGACAGATTATAAATATGTTTGTACAAGAAGCTTATCGTACCATACAGAGCTGCCACCATCCTAGGATAACCGTAATCCCCAGCATTTACCAGTTGTGTTGCTAAATTCAGATGTTATTTATATCATTATGTTCTTCACAGAAAACTGAAAACTATTTGGGAAACATTTGACCTATAAATTTCCTGGTTTGGAATAATCATATCTAGATGATGAACAGGGAAATAAAGGTAAATTTGAATTTAAAGAAAATCCTTTTTTTTCAAATAACATTTGATATATAAAACCTTCAATTTGAATAGGAACAGCAACTGTTTATGACAACAGGCTTTCACAAGCCCATTCCTCACAGTCTCTAAAGTTTGACAGGATTTTCTCAAAAGGAACTGATAGTGCTGATCCACGGTGGACTGGGGGATTCCTAGAGGGACCGTTTGGGACCTCAGAGTTCCTGGAGGACTGATCCACGGTGTACTGGGGGGTTCCTAGAGGGATCGTTTGGGACCTCAGAGTTCCTGGAGGACTGATCCACGGTGGATAGGGGATTCCTAGAGGGACCATTTGGGACCTCAGAGTTCCTGGAGGACTGATCACGGTGGACTGGGGGATTCCTAGAGGGATCGTTTGGGACCTCAGAGATCCTGGAGGACTGATCCACGGGGTACTGGGGGATTCCTAGAGGGACCGTTTGGGCCCTCAGAGTTCCTGGAGTACTGATCCACGGTGTACTGGGGGATTCCTAGAGGGATCGTTTGGGACCTCAGAGTTCCTGGAGGACTGATCCACGGTGTACTGGGGTATTCCTAGAGGGACCGTTTGGGACCTCAGAGATCCGGGAGGACTGATCCACGGTGTACTGGGGGATTCCTAGAGGGACCGTTTGGGACCTCAGAGATCCTGGAGGACTGATCCACGGTGAACTGGGGGATTCCTAGAGGGACCGTTTGGGACCTCAGAGTACCTGGAGGACTGATCCACGGTGGACTGGGGGATTCCTAGAGGGATCGTTTGGGACCTCAGAGATCCTGGAGGACTGATCCACGGTGGACTGGGGGATTCCTAGAGGGATCGTTTGGGACCTCAGAATTCCTGGAGGACAGAAACCATTCCAGGGGGTTTCATCTAGCCTAAATATTTCCTTAATCTGAGGTTATGTGTAATTAACCCATTCACCCCTAAAGTCACATTTGAACCTTACCAAATCAAAGACTGGGCTAGTCCAGTTTAAAACTGTAGAGGTGAATGAGTTAAGCTGTCAGACCAGAGTTGACTTTGTTTACATCGGTAACAGTAACTAAGGAACTTGCCTGAGTTAAGCTGTCAGTCCAGCGTTTGTTTACATCGGTAACAGTAACTAAGGAACTTACCTGCAGATGAAGTTCTGACATTGAGGTTGATCACATGATCCGCGGTTCTGTTTTGATTGGTGAATGGATTAATGGCGATACAGTGATACTGGCCCTGGTCCGATTTAGATGTATTGGTGATTTGTAACCCCCCTGATGATAAAATCCGGTAATGATCTGAAAATAAAAAATTATAAAATGTTAAAGCTTCATGTCATTTTGTCTTGAGTGCAGATCTGTTTTTACAGCAGTAAATGTTGCGTCATAAACTGTCCTGTTGTAATACTGTACAGCAGTAAATGTTACGTCATAAACTGTCCTGTTGTAATACTGTACAGTATTATATGTATTCACAAAAACATTCTTTGTGAAAATATGTCGGAACAAAATCAGTCAAACAGATTTATACTGTGTAATTATGGGTGTGCCTCGGGTTGTCATAGCGATATTTTAATAAGCTGATTCCTGATTAATACCTTTCGTTTTTAAATTTATAGATCTCCTTAAGCCTATAGGGTTACCCAAACTTCAAAGTTGTATAAATACATGTTGTACAGTCGAAAATTAATGACTTTACCAGGTTTTCTGCTGCCGTGTAAAACAGGCGATCAGTTTAAAGATGGAAAGTGAAGGTCGTGTAGTAAACATCCAACATGTGTATTGTATTAATGAACATTAATGACCGGCATTAAGTGTCCCACAAATCACTAGTTTTATCACGGCTTGTCGCCTTCCGGTATCAGCCTCAACACTAAACCAGAGCTTACAACCACACAAAACATTTATATTACCAATGAAAATTTCTTATTACTGCCTGCAATAACGTCTAATTCACGGAGAAAAAACACTGGCCCAAGTTCACTTTCTCTCATGCCGTACATCACAATTTTTTTAGTCTCTGGAGAAATTCTACTAAATTGTGATCCATACTACCAATAAATACCTGACATTTTTTTTTTATTTATCCGCCAAAACACTGACCCATATTAAATAAGAAATTTCCTAAATCTGACTTTTACCACATGTACGTGGACTTGTATCAGAAGGGGAGAGAACTCACGAAAGAATAAGGAGAGAAGTGAAAAATACACTTAAGTTTAGATTAATTTCTCTTGCATGACTGCAAAGTTTGAAAACAAATATTGTGATGAATTTACCGGTACAAAATTCCTAAAATACTGTAGATATGGGTACTGAGGGTGAGTTTAACCATTTATATAATTGGACTTATCCCCCAAAAGGTGGCATTACTCTTGTCAATTTTTCAGGGGGTGGGCTTATTACTGGATAGGGCTTATCATTGGTAACATCCAGTATTAACTATACACAGTCCTGATGTTCTATTTAGTTGATATCTTTAACAGCTAGGGAAACCATGTCAATAGTTTGTTGTTGAGGTAATGACACGTTATGTTTGGACGTTTTTAATCAACATGTTTCCTGTTACTTCTCTAAAAGAATTAGGGTACGGTATCCGGTACGGTCTCCGGTACGGGAGGTACGGTATCCGGTACGGTATCCGGTATCTACGGTATCCGGTACGGTATCCGGTACGGGAGGTACGGTATCCGGTACGGGATCCGGTACGGGATCAGGAAACAAACCAGTTTTTGGGGAATCATGAACACTGTAGTACATTAGCTACAAAACTAATAATGCCAGTCCTGTTTTTGTGCAAAGCATATAAAATGAACAAACAAAACCAACATAAACAATGATTTTGTTGCGGTCAGAAATGTCACTTCATATCAGAAATGTAACTTCATATCGTCCATTAATCCAAGAAGAATATATTTAGATATCAAAAATTATCTTTAAACGAAACACAGAAATGTTTAAGGCGTGTAAACAAACAAAATGTAACTTTACATAAACAGTATATATACAATAGCCCCTCCTACAGGTTGTTAACAACATCAGACAAAAACATTGTTTGGGATAATATTTAAAATTTGGGGTCATATAAAATTCATCTTTTAAAGGTCACCTGCCAGATATCATTTTTAATACACGAGACAGTTTCTTTGACATGGGCTGTATGCCTCAGACAAGGATATGTTCATTTTTGAAATAATTTTTGAAACACAATCTGTGGCCAGTCATGTGATCAGGCAGTGCCTGTGTGACTTAAGCCATTAAACCTTAGAATATTAATGTCCCGGTCCTAACAATATTTCAAATTTGTCTCGGATTTGAAAACCTATACCGAGTTAATCTAAGTAAATGGCTGAGACGATTGTTTAAGATCACCTGATGGCATGAGTTAAGTTTGTAAGGTTTGTAAAGAGGAAAGAAGAACAGCAATCGACAAGTTTTTTTAACATTTTCTTTAAATTTTAATGGATTTTCAAACCGTTCGACCTGTGATTCCACCAGCGCTCACATTAGAGGCAAGGGGACTTACATTGTGCTCCTTAGCTCGATTCAATGTGGTGTAAATTTAAATCGTTTTCCCAAATATATCGTCAGACAAATATCCATCAAATGTTTAAAAAGAAATCCCATTACTACACAGATATACAGCTATCGGCTCTTGTAGTCCAACGGTGAGTAAAACCCGTCTCTTTGTCCTCAACTCTTAAATGGCTTTCCTTCCACTAGCACCTACCAAATTACTCTCTACCTGAAAACCATTGATGCCCAGTAACCTTAGTTACTAATGAGATCACACTAGAACTGTCCCAGGGTTTGATTTCATTTAATGAACATCGTTTCTCAATTAAAAACCTGTATGATATACGATATTATTCATTCCTAGCATTGTCAATTTATTTAATAACAAAACAATTCTTTTCAAAATATTTTAATGAGTGACACTGTGACCATATTTGAGGTTGTTTTTTGCTTCATCATATGACCTTCAATGTTTATGTATATAAATGTTTCACATATTTACATACTTATACCAGATATACCTTTATTGGAAGAAAATAAACATTATTCTTTTTTTAAATTTAGGTTCCAGCTGTTTAAAATCTATTTAAACACTTTTCAAAATATGATTTTTTTTTGAGAAATATCAGAAAATGTACAAAGTTTTTGTTTTGTTTTCCTTGTGACTGCTTTGAACCCCTGTAAAATGAACATACAAATTTAGCTCTATATCTTTTTGGAAATTCACTAATATATTTTCTGAGCTTTTTTATGTTTTAGCTTTAGCTGCCCTATCCTGATTACAAAGGGCTCCACATTCTAGCTACAGTACAATGTGCTGTATGTAGTACATACTCGTGGATACTTGTACTCGTGGATACTTGTACTCGTGGATATTTGTACTCATTGGTATTTCCGTTGGACAAGCTCCCACCAACTATCATGTTCTATGGATTTTCTATTTCTTATGAAAACTAGACACATGCAGAGTTGTGAATTGCTCGACCGGAAATCATCACACTAGAATTTCAGGAGAAATATTTTTGATCACTATCGACAGTCTCGGGACGACATGATACGTACCAGTTACACACTTCTAGCTACGCGGCCTTGTTTCTGTTGCTACAGACGATGTTTTATATCTATTTTGTGCCGTGATAGTCTACTATATCTATTTCATGTACAAGCTAAAAATTTCTATATGAGAAATGTTTTAAGAAATATAGATATGTGTATCAGGTATTTTTCTCTAGTCATGGTTTTGGGTAAATATTTAACAGGAGGCCGGAATATTGCGAATTAGATTGACATTTGTTATAAATTTTTTTAATCTTTTTTCCTTTGGAAGAAATTATCTGTTGTTTATTATTCAGCAAGAAATAAGGCAAAATAACCCCAAGTAAGACCTTTTAAAAGAGTACCAAACATTTGTATTGTTCACAAATGATAACCTTAGTTAATTTCCAACCTAAATCCTCAAGAATATCTTTCCAAGTTTATCGAAGGTTCAGGTTTAAATGTTCAACTTAACAAAGTAATAGTGATGTCACATGAAAAGTAAGTAAAACCAATCTCTAATGAGTTGATGAATTAAAACACTCCAAATGAAAACAAAACCCCAATAAAACTAGGAAACACACTTGATAACAACACCAAGAATTCCTTAATGACCGTCTCGTCAAATTGGAAGGATTCAAGTAAAAATCCAGAAATAGTTTTTTTTTTTTTAACGGCCATGACTCAGATTCACAGATGGTGTTGTGATGTTTTTTTATAAGAATGGTTTAAAAATAAACCCCTACCACCTTTGTTAACACGGCTCTAAGTCCCAGTCAGTATTTCACAGCTAGTGGCCAAATGTCGCGGACGTTCCAGACAATTATAAGGTCACATAGGATTGTATTCCGCCCCACTTAGTGTAATAGTGATAGTAGGCTACTGTTCGGAAATGTCCAAAACAATTAGGCCATCAACAGAATAACATTCCCCCATCCCCGTACTTTTTTCCATAAAGATAATACACTCCCGTCCTGAGATTCATTATAAACGGCCTGTGCTGTCCAGAAAATTGAACCTTTCCTTCATCTTAATTTTTTGTAAAAATGATTAAGTCCCAAGATCTTTGCCCTATTTCACCACTGTGGACCATAATGGACTCATCCATATCAAAGCATAGTAGAGTCTACTCAAGTTACATAGGGTGAAAGGGTTAAAAACAGTTGTATCATCAACAGTTTAAAACAGTTGTATCATCAACATAAGCATGTATTTCTCTAAAGTTTAGGGATTCCAGTTTTATAATATTAGCTTTGATGCTTTAGTCTTTCTGAAGCAATTATAAGGCTTTATTAAAATATTTGTTTAAGTTTATTCTTAACAATTGTTCTGTCTGTCATAATTAAGATGCTACAACAATTTTAGACCACATATTTATTTTTTTTGGAGTCGGATTGTTCTTTTTAAGTTGTAGTTCTATATCCTTTTTCCTTGACCTCATTCACCTCTGAAGACACATTTGAACTCTTCCAATTCAAAGTTTGGAATAGTTCATTATGAAATTTCAGAGGTGAATGAGTTAAATCTAGAAGCAGTAGAAGGACCACTAGACAGATATAAACATACTTATTTAATTTATTTTTTACTTCTTTATGCTAAAACATCTGTCAATATATTTTTTCAGAATAAAGTCATTAGATGAGTTGTTAAGTTAACATGTCAGAGTTATGACATTTCAGCGAGATTAAACTTTAAATGGTCAATTATTCATGTACGTCATCGTCATATGACTTTATAGCTTTTCCGAAGATGTAAAAATCTTAGTAAATATGTCAAATCATAGTGAAGATGTAAAATCATAAATAATCAAATTATCAAAGAACTTTTATGAAAAAGGAAACAGTAATAAGTGACAAATTTGATAATAAGTTGTCTCCCCTGAATATTCAAAAGTTTCCTTCTGTTAATTGCTGAAGCCGTGATCAAATTCCACAGACAGGAACACACTGAGTGGAAACCCATCGCACCATCTGGGAACATGTTGTTTTTATTTCTTGATTAGCAAAACACACTTTAAACCTAAGCGATTTGAAACACAAACTATTCTTGAGGTCAAAAGTTCAGATAATTCCTCCCAAACTCAGAGCACAAACAGACTGCAATTGAGAAATTTCAAAAAGCTAAAAAAAAGCGTTTTATATCTGTTGATAATCACGTATCACAATACATTCGCCATGGCTGTGGATTTGAAGAAACTTCTAGCCACTGTTGTGTGCTGTGATTTCTCTACATGGCTAGCCCCAAGCCTGTGATAACAGCCCGGATCAGTGCAGTCTAGGACAGCTTGCAGCCTACTCCAGTATACAGATACACATCCACAACACGAGAGATCTCCAGGCTCTCCATCTCACAATCCCAACCTCAGAAACTAGATCCATTAGCGAAGGGAGGGGGTGTAGGATATAGCCCTAGCCATATCAGAACTGTCAAAAACTCTTTAGAAAATGGAAACAGTAAACGACTTCTTTTCCTGTGGAATCTAATTTATTGTCGAAGGAAAAAGAAAAAAAAGCAGCTAAAAAAAACCTTGTGTACCAAGTCTGAGGCTACATTGCTGCCAAAACATGTGTTTCACTCTTATTATCACTTATATCCCCTTAATATGGCCGCGTATCGGTTGTGTTAGGGGAAACTTCTTACAAGTTTTGTTTATAAATCGACCCACTGAACATGGTCTGGTATATATAGGTATATATAGGCAGACACGTGAATCAAATGTCTAAGATGATAACATTGGTTTATTTAGTAGGTTTTCACATTTCCGTTTGTTCTTTAACTTAAAAAGTCTTTTACTACTTTGGTTCCTCTCCACCTCCAGATCTATCCCATTCTAATATTTGTCTATGTCATCACCATATTAAAATGTTTCATATCACCATGCTAATTAAATACTCACAAAGATATTGGTACAATATTATCCCCTCAAATCTAAGCATATATGTTTGTTTTTGCCCACTTTGACAGCTGTCCTGTTTATGCATCCTTCCATTTTCTCCTTGTTTCAATATTTACACTTTCACGCTTCAAAGTTCTCCATCTTTAAATATCAACATTTCATAAATCTTCATTTTCAAATCTTCCCATTTTATTCTTGAAGATTCTCCATCCTTGAATCTTCCCATTTTTGTATGTTGAAGATTCTTTTTTCCCTGATCTGTTTATCTGCTAACCTCTGCCTGTAAACATTACTTCCCCTTATATCAGAATAATTCAATAAGTATAAGATAACATTCTGTAGTCTATCCTGTTTCTGCCTGAGAATTACGAGAAATAGGTTTGCAACTTCCCTACATCGACCAATTAGCTAACATTAGGGTTGAGTCACCTGAAGTTAGTGTAGATTGCCCTCCCTGCCAAAGCCCCCTACCCTCATCCTTCTCCACCGTTCTCCCTAACTAGTAAATTACCCCCTCCCGGCTCTTCTGTTAGACTAGTTATGTAGCATATCTTAATTTCAATAATCTACTCCCAGACTGTCGGCCACTTAGTGGAGCGTTACATGAGAAACCATTCTCAGTAGCAGCACAGGTGTACATGAGGTGATTGTAGAATATATATTTTGTAAATTGCAGTTTTACCATATGTCTATAATTTAAATGTATTACTCTCATGTCAGAGAATCCCTAAAACATAAATATAACCCAGGTTTTAAACCAAACTGAAGTGTTCCTACTTCTAAAATGTTCATCTCATCTTGCCGACTTTTAATTTTTATTTGCTGTGTGAGTTATATTTTTGAATTATTTCAGGGAGGTTCTAACACTCCCTTACAAGAGCAAAATAAATAGTGTTATCCTTCCCTCTGCTATTTTAAGATCTTCACTTCATCTTTTGTTGAAATTTGGTTTTATATATTTCCTACATATATACAATTGAATTAAAGCAGTAGTTTTAGTGATTATTATAACACATTCCCTTGTAAGGTCATATAACATTATATGGATGCATATATATATATATTATAAGACAATTCCTTATAAGGTCAAACAACCATATATGGAAGTACATGACAAAGTAACGTCCAAACATAACCTCATTAGGTATGTTATGTGCTCCTCTTTCATTTTTTTACCTGATGATCCTGAAATAATTGTTCCATTGAATTCAAAAATGATGTTAGCTGGCGGATGACTTTCGGGTGGCAGACACGGCAACACAACATCATGACCGTCCGTCGTATTTAATGATAAATTTGTTCTAGGTCCAAACTTTTTTAATACTGAAACAAAGATTAGAACATGATTAATAATGTTTTCAAGATGACTAAACAACGACAAAAAACAAGCTTTGATTGTTACTTGTATAACAGTACGGGGAAAATATAGAGGGCAAGACGAAGGTCGGAACCTGGGTCCGCATTCATGAAACCGTTCTCATGCTCAAGTAACATGGTCATAGACTCAAGCCGAAAGATTGAAAATGGTGCTCACCAAAATGATTTGATATCAATAACAAATTATGACTTGATTATTAATCTGTCACGGGAAGAAGAAATTTGACGTTTTTGAAGTAAAATCTGAGTATATGAGAACGGTTTCATGAATACAGGCCCTGGTCACTGATAATTGTAGTTCAGATGCCTCAATTGTCCGACTTCCTTTTTGATATTATGTTTTTGATCTGTACGGACATCACTATTTACAACCCAGATTAGGATAACCACACGCTAAGGATATACAAGGACTTATAGCAAGAGTTCAATAAAACGTTTTTTAAAATATTTAACTTGGATTAAGATTGGAACCCTAGGTGGATGTTTGTAGCAGAGTGTACCTGGATTCAGATTGGAACCCTAGGTAGATGGACAATTCTAACAAATCAAGCCCTGATTCAGTAATGTAGGTGGAGGCTTGTCACAGATCAAACCTTGATTCAGAACTCCAACTCCAGGCCGATACTTTAAACAAACCCAACCATGCTTCAGGATTTGGACCCTAGGTGGATACTTGTCACAGATCAAACCCTGATTCAGACCCTAGGTGGACACTTGTAACAGATCAAACCCTGATTCAGAACCTAGGTGGACACCTGTCACAGATCAAACCCTGATTCAGACCCTAGGTGGATACTTGTCACAGATCAAACCCTGATTCAGACCCTAGGTGGACACTTGTCACAGATCAAACCCTGATTCAGACTGTAGGTGGCCACTTGTCACAGATCAAACCCTGATTCAGACCCTAGGTGGGCACTTGTCACAGATCAAACCCTGCTTCAGAACGTAGATAGCAAGTTGTCACAGCTCAAACACTGATTCAGACCCTAAGTGGCCACTGGTCACAGATCAAACCCTGATTCAGAGCCTAGGTGGACACTTGTAACAGATCTAACCCTGATTCAGACCGTAGATGGCAACTTGTCACAAATCAAACCCTGATTCAGACCGTAGAAGGCCACTTGTCACAGATCAAACCTTGATTCAGAACTCCAACTCCAGGCAGATACTTTAAACAAACCCAACCATGCTTCAGGATTCAGACCCTAGGTGGACACTTGTTACAGATCAAACCCTGATTCAGACCGTAGCCGGCCACTTGTCACAGATCAAACCATGATTCAGACCGTAGATGGCCACTCGTCACAGATCAAACCCTGATTCAGAGCCTAGGTGGACACTTGTAACAGATCATAACAACTATAATGTGCAGTTATCTATTGATGGTTTTCTACAAAGTTAATACTGAACTGTCAAACAGTGGATCTTTTTCTTTCTACATTTTTTTTCTTAAGAAGCATAATTTTGACTTCAGATATATATTGGAAAATATTGTCCTTTTTCATCTACTGAGAAACATAAAATAATTTTAAGCAAATATACTGCTAGTGGAGAGTGCCTTAATTATTTTGGGTTAAATGAACCTAAACAAAATTTATCATGAAAAGTATATTTTTTGTGGTAAAATGTTTTGACAGATTTAAACATAATTCTACGAATCATTACTTTCACATCTTTAAAAACAGTGTACACCTAGAAAGGGGGACAACTCTAGATAGACTCTAGGTCAAAATTATCTCCAGAAATTCTCTGATATCAAATTTCAATTTTCAAAGTAGCTCTTTTAACCAACATGGCTACATGTCAAGTTGATCGGAGCTCTTTCTCACCCCGAGGTATAACATGTCGCTTTCATACCCTCTACGCTTACCCAATAAAAACGGATATACACATTGATATTAATGAGCAAATGTTGTTTTTTCTCTCACATTCTTATCATGTGTAAATATTTTACTTGAGATCTAAATGTAGCCAAATCATTTATAACCACGATAACCCGACTTCCTGTAGATACTTCTCAACTCTGACATGGAAAATCCTGCCAGTGATAGATTCCCTTTAGCGAGCTCTCTAACCGGGGGAGATAGCAAAGGTGTACATTAATTTGTACATTCTGATCACAGATGGCTGTACCTTGTGCACCGATAGATTTATGTAGTAACCGCTAAAAAACTCACCACGACAGCTGGACAACTCACTGTGTAAACTAGAATGGACCAATCAAATCAATTTATCAATAAGAATGAACCAATCAAATTCATCAATATATACTTACGTCTTGTGTTTTAAAATTTAAGAATCCTACCCTTCGATCCAGATTTGCCCATTTTGCCCATTTTGCCCTCAAGGGGTAAAAGGTTGTATTAATCTAACACAGGATTCGACTCTCGAGAAGTCTATTAAAAGTAAGCTAAGTATTTATTTTAGATTTAGTGTATATCCGTAAAAACACGGTTTTATTGTTTAAAAGGTTTTGGAAGAGAAGTTTTTACAACAAATAAAAACGTTGTTTATTGTCATAGAGGAGGAGACCTTAGGAACAAATGAATTAATATACAGCAACAGCCTACCACAACGTTCAGGTTTTCCACCGTGCCATTTTATTAACCGTTACATTAAAGTATCTAAAATAACCGTGCACCAATCTACACTGTCTAACAATAAACACTGTAGCTGATACCGTCATTGAGAACCACCTAAAAACCTACCCTACCTTCATCCTATAGTGGACTAGCCCAACTCAATCGTAAGAACAGTCCTATTAGGATAACAGGGGACAAAAGGTCACCAATTATCTGATTATGTAAACTCCTTGTGTTTTCTAGGCCAATCGCTGGCAGTTCAGAATCTCAAGCTCTGAAATATCTAATCGTTTACCATCTTGTTAGGCACGCTTATCTACATTCACGATAAGACGTATTATATTAGCCGATACGAAATCCGTTTTTCTTTTGTGATACACTGTATATCCTATAGAGTAATTGCGACTTGTCATATTCAACAAAACAGTTTGAGAAAATAGGGGAGCCAATAGTCACAGAAACAGGGCGAGAGGGAGGCTTCATTCAACATTTCTCGAGTGCATCGTAATATTGCATTTGCAACCACAACACCTAATCTTAAAGCGAAGGAAACCGTCTGATGGTGTGTAGATGGTCCGCCATTCTCTAGTTCATCATTCCTGTATCTTGAAAGCAATTAATCAGCTCGATGTTAGAGACAGAATCAAAGTCTGTCTAATGCTGATAATTTGGAAAATCTTTATTTTTTGTATCAAACAAGTTTGTTAATGAGATTCATAGAGTTTCTGACTTGTTCATTTCCTACAGAGCTCTTTAGAATCAAAAATCGGTGGTAATAAACATTTCCTACAGAGCTCTTTAGAATCAAAAATCAGTGGTAAAACAAACATTTGCCTATGAATTAGCTAAGAAATATTTCCCTCAGATTTTTACCAGTAAAAGTTTGTAACTATTCCTTCTACAAAAAAAATCTAGCTTGCTGATTTCCGTATAAGAATAGGATTCTATGTGAAGCAGCTTGAACTCATTTACCCCTGAAATTTCAGAATGCCCTATTCCAACCTTTGAATTGGAAGAGTCTAAATGTTGTGTTCAGGGGTGAATAAGTTAAAACAAAACCATCAACCCCATTTGCTATATTTCAGCATCCCATTATCATAACAAGACATTAAGCAAGGAAGTAATATTATCTGACTGGTCGGAATTTTTGTGTTTCCAATACCTACTTTCCTGTTTACATTTCTGCCGATCTCAATATAAACCGTTTTGGTTTTGGTTTGTTTGTATTTTACGTCCTATTAACAGCTATGGTCATTCAAGGAAGTGTCAGGTTTTGATGGTGGAGGAAAGCCGAGAAAAACCACCGACCTACGGCCAGTACCTGGCGAATGCCCCATGTAGGTCTCGAACCCGCTACCCAGCAGTTGAGGGCTATTGGTAGCAGAATGTCAGATGCCTTAACCACTCGTCCACCGCAGACCAATTTCCAAGGGTAGAACTCTCTTGGAATAGAGGTGGATATTAAGGTAGTATACACCCTTAATGTAAACATACTTGGCCAAATAAGAACAGGTGCAAAACAATCTAATGAATGTAGACTTCCAGAAAACATATTAGACAGTTTATTTGATATGTGAAAATGTCGCATTTGTGTGGCAACTTACCTGCTCTTGTTAATTGTGCAGGTCGGCTAGTAACAGATCCTTGAGGAGTTTCCGCGATACACTCGTAAATCCCTTCGTGATTAATCCCATTCCGCCGATGTTTGAATTTTGTTATATGTAAGTTTGTCCCTGTGAACGTAAATCCTTGCCTGTCGTTTTTTCCTGGTTCTATGAATTCCATATTGAATCGCCATCTTACTTTAGCACTAGATGGCGTTACTTTACATGGTAACGTCACAGACGCCATATTGGGTATCACAGCTGACTCTGGTTCCTCCAGAAAGATTGGCGGCATTTCTGAAATAACAGAGAAAAGATGTAAGTAACAAAACAGGCAGTTTTTACCTATATACAACGACAAACGACTTCGAGAGGGACTGGATCATTTGGTCAGGTAAAACATTTTAAACAGGTTTTATGCCAGAGAAACCGATCAAGGAAGTACCAAGTTATTAAAGTTAGATTTCAGTAAAGTCAGGTTTCATTAAAGTTTATCTAAGATCTATTTTGTAAAACATTGTAATGAATATAACAGTGAAAACCTCGACACCATTGGAACGTTTAATATTGTAATGTGTATTACAGGGAAAACCTCGACACCATTGGAACGTTTAATATTGTAATGTGTATTACAGGGAAAACCTCGACACCATTGGAACGTTTAATATTGTAAAACCTCGACACCATTGGAACGTTTAATATTGTAATGTGTATTGTTTTATCATGCTTATTTACTTTCTGTTATATTATCTATAAAAAAAACATTTGTTCTTGTTTTTGAATTTCCTAGACCAATATAGCGATCACTTCAACTATCAAATATAATACACAGTAAGTCTCTGAGAACATTTTACTTAGTTTTCATATTTTCTGGTTTTGATAAATATTTTATTTTCAAAATATTGTTTTCAATTGGCAGCATGCCTGTCTGAAAAGACCTACTTATCATTTCCACAGCAACATGAACAGTTACAGAAAGAAGCGCTAGAACAGGAATGGTAATGGAACACAAACCACCATTTTACTTCGTTATCTCGGAAGGCAATGGACTTATTTATCCGTTTAGCTAGATTACAAGTATTTTACAATCAGATACTTAGGCATAATAATGGGTGAACATTTATATTATGTATAATATCGTAAAATAATCAACGCATGATTTCTTGAAGAAAACAAACAAGAAATTTATTTGATATCGTAGATAACATCAGTATGTAATGCTGTCCTTCTTAGATAGGTAAGTCTATTCTATTAGGTGTATTAAAAGTTTGAATAACATACACAAATGTCAGAAATAAAAATAAATTTGACAAAATTCAGTAAAACACTTTTAATTAAAATTGTTTATGATTTAATGGGCTGCAAACTGACACAAGGAAGCTGCACCCGCCTATTTTGACAGGTGGACTGGCCCGGGTGACACTTTAAACCAATCCAATCCTATAAGAAATATTTAATAACAGAACACAGTGGTATACACAACATACGGCACTGTCAACATATGTTACAATTCTACGTCGGCAATGAAAACATCTGGAGTTGTTAAAACATCCCCCCTCCACTTCCACCCCTCCGTCCCCCC
>NW_018480018.1:183614-204849 GCF_002113885.1 Mizuhopecten yessoensis | reverse complement strand
GTCCCCCTCGTCCCCCTCTACCCCGGGAATGTTGTTGAATGCTCGTGGCCTAAAAACAAACATGTGCACTGTGCTGCAGGCAAAGCCTCCGCCCCAATCCTATGAGATTGGATTCAGTCAGCGAAAACGTTGTTGAGCAGTCGTAAATTTGAACTTTTATGTAAGTGTGTTATAATGCCCCCGCTATACGATTCCTCCCAAGATTCCTCCCCAGATTCCACGAGAAGCAAGAGACGAGATCGCAACATGGAAATTACATCATGAGCAGCACACGCTATCCCAGATAGAAATTCCTGGTGAAATTTGATTCATCAAATCTTATTTTCGAGTTGTGTAGCTTTTGATAATGAAATTGAAGCAATTTACAAAATGACTGAAAGTTTATGTCATTTTGAGTTGATTCATTTAAATCATTCTTGTTTTTTCTCTCTTTGGTTTGGTTTCTTCAGAAGTTTAAGGGTAGAAATTTAATGGTGTGAGCAGATCCAACTTTTGAATGTCACATATTACTCTGTTCATAGATATAATTTTACTTTATTAGTAAAGCCAGAGGTTGAAGTTTTATAAGTTAAAACAAAATTAAGCAGTCACAATTCTGCATGCAGTTGTTAAGAAATGAAAATATTTTTTTCCATAAAAAATTTGAATCGGGAAAACTAATATTCCTAGCTGAACATCTACTAGAATTGACAAGTTTGACATGACTGACCGTACTAAGACAGAAATTCTGTTTCCTAATATGATAAATACATGTGATTGACACATACTGATGTAAATGTTTGAGTATTAAATGTGATGTCATTCTGTGACCTTTGACCTAGCTTGGTTTCCAGGTCATCACTTACCATAGCAACACCCAGATTTGTTTCAGAATTACATGAAAAGACCAAGTGAAAACATTTCCTTTTAAACTTTATATAATAAAAAAACTTTGCATGAAAAGTACAATACTTATAATCATAAGAAATTTGAATAAGCCTTTCTGCCCGTGTGAAACGTACAAATTAGGAATCAAATTCACTGTCTATATTGTCACACATAATGAGTAATGTGCAATGATAGTGAAATTTAATAAAAAATAATTTCACGGTATTTTTTATACAACACATAGCCCTTTTTTCATGTTATTCAACAATTCGCTGTGTTCGGGGAGTGACATTTCACTGACCTAACAACACACCCTGCACCTAAATGTTTGGAGTCTGTCAGTGTCAGACAATGACAGTAAAACGACAGCTTATCACAGAGGTCAGAAAGTTAAACCAAAAATCTCTAACCCATGTCAAATCAAATTCCAAAGGTAAAATCAAACATTCTACAGGTAGATTCCCGAATATCTAACATTACTGCCATCAGGTTTGGTTGACAGTCAAGCTCTGTCATAATCAATGTACAGTTTTGAAGTATCTAGTACTCTAACTGAAATAAAATTTCAATAGTAAGATAAAAAATAATCTACAGGTAAAAATAAACATCCAACAGACCTAACATCAGTATTGGTCAAACAAAGGTGTTTTGTCATAACTTACATTTCTAAAAAAAATGGGAATTTCATTAAGAATATTTGGGTTTTAATTCAACTTTTTTTTTTTAATCATTTGGAGAATGTCCCAAGCTGACCTAAAAGAAAAAAAGAAGAGAAAAATCTGAAAAAAGTGAAAATCTGTTATTTTTGTAAAAGAAGAAAATCTTTGTACAACAGTATTTGAGAAGGAACAATGCTAGAATCTGAAGAAATAACTGCCATTCTCTGTTGGGAACGAGCAGATAGTTCTGAGGAAAAATCACGACCTTTTTATCAAAACCAACTCCATCTAAAAGTCATTTACAGCTGATAGAGCTCCCTCTGTAAGTATATTTTCCGTGGTCCATCGAATAGCGATCTTTTCATCTCCTACCCATTGCCATACCCCAGCTCCCTACTTCAAAGCTGGCAGAGGAGTTTTCATGAAGGACTAATATCTATTTAAGTGTTGCTGCTCTCCTGAAAGCAGACCTCTGGGTTAAAAGGGAGCCTCACTCCGGGCTGAACCCTAAAACCCACAGTGAGTAAGTAAATGGGAAATGTATCCAGGCCATATGAAATATTAACTAATAAATCACGTTGAACCCTGAGAGCCGCAGAACCTCTCTAACCTACACATTTCTATATGAGGGACCCAGCATAAATGGGTTTTAAAGTCAAACCAGATTACACCAGGCCAGAAAATGGATCTAAACGGGGAGCGGAAAGGAAGGCATGCACTTATGCTCCTCCACGACTTGAAGAGTTCGCAGGACGTTCTTACTGTGGAACTAATGACAGCCCATAGAACATGTGTTTGTGTAAGGAAAAATGGCTGCTTCAGATTGTAGTGTAGAATACAAGTAAGATTAATAGGATTCTGTCTCCACGACTACAGACATGTGGATCGTTACTGATCTACACCATCAAATCTGCCCACCATTTTGTTATTAATACATCTTTCTCCTACACTTCTACTTCATAGATGGATAATTGGTAACAACCGCACCCACCAACAAAACGGCTATAATGTGTCGTCATGGAAACAAAATAACTATTTCAGAAATAGGATGACAACGGCACATCAAGTTTATGTTGAATTTTGTTCTGATTTGATTTGAGGCAAAATATTTTCAAGAATTTCGAATCTGTGTTTTTGAGTTTAGTTTAGATCTTACAAAACTGTAAGAATGTAAGATATGAGGACATCTATTTGTATTTTCTTACAATTTTGGTCTAAATATCCTGTAAAACAGTGTGTAACACACAGACCAACATGTATCTATACTCTCATTATCCACATGCTATGTAAAATGAGTTATTTTCATTTCGATCAAAGTCAAAATACAAACAAATTTGTTCTTGATTTCAAAACAACTTCCATAAGTTAAGGAATATGATAGATATGACAATTGTAATACTCATATAAATTTGGAAAGAAAAATAGAGAATGACAGACTAAATTTGTTTATGAACAAAACATCGATCCAGAGGTAAATTAAGGTACCCACGACTGAACTCATAAGATTGTATGACCTTTGACCTCCCGACAAAATTTACCCCCCTCAGACTGACCTTGTGATAAACAGATCAATACATGTATAGGCTCTGCTACTTTAAAATATTAAATGCCATAAATAGAAAATATTCCAACTTTAATTTGACGAAAATAAATCTGCTATTAACTTGCAGTAATTATTGTAGTCTTGATAGAGACAAATTGGTTTTCGGACCGCACTATTTATCAAATTTCCTATATAAATATCCCCAGAGCCGCTATCTCTACTCAAATACTGCTTAAGATTGTAGGACAGGATATTGAATACCAATGTAATTATGACTTCGCAAAATAAATCTGACGTTATGTAAGGATTCGTGGTGTTGGCAGTGCTGGCTTAGCAATCAGGAGGGTTCTATTACCCAGTCTAGGGTTTACAACATCAGGAGAAAAAGTTTAAACTCAGTTTATCTAGTTGTAAATCTTCAATACATGCACTCCAGGTGAAAAAACACTTGGCTGCTTCAATGAAAGTAATTGCACTCACATTCGGCTAGCGAATAGCATCTAAAAACACAAACAGTTTCTTAATGTTGGAGTTAAGACAAGGCATGTTTCTATTTTGATCCAGTTGGTGTCTCGAGATATTTTTTATTTGCGGTAAATATATCATAAAATTTCCTCAGTATCAATGCATTTTTTCACACAAGAAACATTTGATACCATACATTTTTTTCCTACTAAAATTTCTATTAAAATATCTGCACAAGAAAATAAAGAATTTTTAGTGTTTTAGGCACTTTTCTGGTTATTTCTGTCAATAACCTTCCTTTGAGATGTAATGATATAGGCTAATAGATATTTGCCAACTTTTAAATACAGTATAACTACAAAAAACAAGCTTCAAGAGGATAATTTCTCTCCCATTAAATGTATGTGTCATATTTATCATGTGTTTAAAGAGTTTCAGTGACCATGAATGAAATGAGAATCTGATACCAACACTTAATTAACAGACACCATTTCTAATAGAGAGAATTGTACGATACTTTTGTGATTTCGCCAGAAAACAATACGATAGAAAACCCTGTAACTTTCCTCTCTGATTGATCGTTATAACACAGTACCCTCGGAGATCTCCTAACTCGACCCCAGACATATTTCTCCCACAACGTAATCTGACAAAGTCACGAAATAATTTATCCAATTTCCTTTTTGTTTCAGTCGAAATTCTGTCTACATTGTCAGTTATTTAATACAATATCCTGTTACATACTGACAGTTAACCTGTGACCTTCCCGGTTCTATAAATAGATCTAGCATGACCTTGATTTAGGACAGCCTATTGCTGTAGATTTCATGATCTACTTTGAAATTACAAAACCTTGTGGAGATTTTAAATGCTGAAGACTAAGGTCATGTAAATCTCATCTTTTTTTAGATAGCATCCCTGAAATATATCACAGTAAGGTACACTCTGTGTAAACTAGACCCTGACAACAGAAAATAATTCAAATTTTGTAAGCTCCACTGGACATTATAAATGTGTCCAAATTAAATTAAATGAGTCTTATACATGTATCATTTGAATTTAGAACTAACTTGGTTTCGTTAACATTTAATATCTTGCTGGTGTAATCTAAACCCGATCTAACATGCTGATGTACGTTTCTGAGTCAAAACATTTATCAAATTTATGTTAGACATTAAACGTCAAAATCATGCCGTATAAAAACATCATAACAACTTTATGGTAATTGAATATCTGCAGTATCTGTAGTATAAATAGATACATACACCACTGTTAGCAGAGTTCAAAGATCTGCAATCAAAACGCTCAAATGTTGAAAACGTTTCAAAAACCGTTGACTATGAAACAAAATATGTGTTGAAGACCCAATTTTGTATTTTTGAGTAAGTTTTTTCTAGGTAGGCCACAGGGTGTTACAATTTCCTCCTCATTGTTAAGCGATAAGAGAGGCCCATCGTAAAACTTCAGCATCAGACTTTAAATCTCCCGGACCACACAAACACAAGCAAATACATCATACCATATCTGATTAAAACCCACAAATATATAAGTTATGAAATAAGAGATAAACTTCCATGCCGTTCGTATTTTTATTGACAAGATTTGAAACAGAGAAGTCGTTGGAGAGTCTAGGTGTATCTCACCTAGGCCATACTCGATGCCACCATCTTGTTTTTATGTAACATGGATTCTGTCAAAATTCTGCACTCTTTTATGGTAATCTGTACTCCCTCGGGAAGGTAACCACGGATACACTGGTACGCTTAGCTCAAATCTGGCAAATTTCAGACATTTAGAAAAATAAAACATTTGAAAAGTGTAATAAGATGTATTTCCTCTTTGGAAGAGAAAAAATAATCCTTTTAACTTTAAAAAAAAAGTATTGTTTTGGAAATGAGTTTTGCTGCACCGTAAACCTGGCTAGTCCCTTGCCTGGACAATACCGAAAGGTTTGGAGTACAGTTGGTGCTAAACAATACTGAGTTGTGTCAGGTGTGAGATTCTGTTGGACTAGAGAAAGTGGTGTGAGATTTAAGATGTTAGTTTATCTGATCTACGGAAGTCTAACCACTGAGGCTGTGGTAAACTGAAATATACAGTAATAACCGTAATCCATTTCCAAGCATCTTAGCATAAAAGAGCAAGAAAACTGATCATTATAATGAATTCCTGGAGACACCCTATTTATATGAGCTGGGTTTTACTGAACGTTTTATGTTTTGAGCATAGATATTACAAGCAATGACATTTTAGTTATCACTTGCAAAAAAACAGTAGCAATTTTTTTACTGAACTCTTTTATAGACGAAACAAATAAAATCTAACAGCTTTTGAATTAACTACAAATATAAAACATCATTTATAGTCTATTTCTTTGTTGTTTTATAAAAGAAAAACATAATAGAATTTTGGCCTTAATAAACTGTATAACCAAGCTTCTATGCAAAATGTCAACCAATTAACCTTTTTTAAAAGATATGCTTGATTTCCTTAAAATGAATAATTCTTTTTTCAAAACAATATTTGTTTTTTTTTAAGTAAATGTTGTCTACAGAGACCTGTTAACCCATTCACCCCTAAAGTCACATTTGAACCTTACCAAATCAAAGACTGGTCAAGTCCAGTTTAAATGTGTAGGGGTGAATGAGTTAACATGCCAATATAATAAACACTTTAGCCATTAAACACAGCCATTAGGATTTCTCATTATGAGCCCAGCCATTTTCTTTAACATATTTTAACTGATCTGTTTTTGGCATTTGTCTACGCAATAATTCATAGATCTGTGTCAGACAGAAATAGATCATAGATCTGTGTCGGACAGAACTAGATCATAGATCTGTGTCAGACCCCCCCAGATCATAGATCTGTGTCAGACCCCCCCAGATCATAGATCTGTGTCAGACCCCCCCAGATCATAGATCTGTGTCAGACAGAACTAGATCATAGATCTGTGTCAGACAAAAATAGATCATAGATCTGTGTCAGACAAAAAATAGATTATAGATCTGTGTCGGACAGAAATGGCTCATAGATCTGTGTCAGACAGAAATAGAGCATAGATCTGTGTCAGACAGAAATAGATCCTAGATCTGTGTCGGACAGAAATGGCTCATAGATCTGTGTCAGACAGAAATAAATCATAGATCTGTGTGACACAGAAATAAATCATAGATATGTGTCGGATAGAAATAGATCATAGATCTGTGTCGGCCAGAAATAGATCATAGATCTGGGTCGGACAGAAATAGATCATAGGTCTGTGTCAGACAGAAATAGATCATAGATCTGTGTCAGACAGAAATAGATTATAGATCTGCCAGCGTAGGTTATATGTAATTAACAATTTGGCATTGAAAAATATCAACAGGTCCACGTGTATTTTTCATTTCTACATCAGTTTCACAACATATGGATCTGACAAGTTGGCTGTAAGATGGCGGGAGGAGGGGGGAGAGGAGGGGGGAGAGGAGGGGGGACATGGCACGTGGTCGTGCGGGCATGCATGCATGGCATGGATTTTAAGTTACAGGAACCACATGTAAATTGATGTTTCTTACCTCCCCCCAAAAAGACTTGTCCACACTGCCAACGTTATTCCATTATCGTATTTTCATGCATTCTACCTATTTGTTAAACAAGTTGACAAATCTTTCAAAACTGGATCCTGAGCACCACTATCAGATAAGTGCAAAACTTACAGTACAAAGTCTTGTTAGCTTGCAAAATTACCTGATTCATTATTATTCTAGAAAGAAAAATTGAATTCAAGTGTTTTAAGATATACAAAGGATTTAGGGGGTGATTTTGTCCTGAAAAATTGTATCTTTCATTGAGAGTTCAATGAAAAATCTTTCCAACAATAAATCAAACTTGTCATTAAATCCACCTTGGGAACACCTGAGGCCCGTCAGGTAAATCCACCTTGGGAACACCTGAAGCCCGTCAGGTAAATCCACCTTGAGAACGACTGAGGCCCGTCAGATAAATCCACCTTGGGAACACCTGAGGCCCATCAGATAAATCCACCTTGGGAACACCTGAGGCCCGTCAGGTAAATCCACCTTGGGAACACCTGAAGCCCGTCAGACAGCAGGTGGGAGTCTTTTCTAAACAGATTTGGGGTAAAAACTAAAAATAGGGGAACAATACCGGCAAAGAAATCCTTTAATATAGAGAAACAGGTAAGACAGACGGATCGTAGGATCAGGGGAGCACTGGCAGCTGATCGTAAAAGGAAGTTCTGGTCGTCTACTGACACAGAGAAACAGTTGGTGGGTATGGAGTCGTCTGCCAACTCATTGTTGCCAATGGTTATCAATTAAGAATTGTTTTCCAGTGTAAGGTATTATCACGGTATAGAAAATTAATATTTAGCAGTGCTTGTGGCAGTCAACCTTTCGCCCTACGCCCATGAAATTAATTTTCGCCCAGTGTTAATTTCGCCCTCCACATTTACAGTAATAATGATGTATATGATAGTTACTGATGTTGGCTGTAATGATAAACTCACCCGCATTATTGAGGGCAAAAAAGGTGGAAAATAAACTGGAGCAAAACAGTCCTGGTAAACAGTGATTTTCCAGAAAGCCTAATGATAAGTTTTACTTCTGATATCTAATCAACGAAGATAAATCGTTGTCTGATCTTGTTTACATGTTAAATGTATGTCACCTCACTTAAAGATTAGAGTTATCTCCCCCAGAAACCTCATTTCTCCGTATCAGTCGGGATATCTGTCATCCCGTTTAGGGCTAAAGGCACCCAATCATTACTTAATAGGTACAAAATATGGCAGAGAGAATTCGGAGATTTTACAGTTGGTACTTAATCATGAATATTACAGTATTAGCGTCACTCTGCTTTGAAATTGATGCAAAGGGTCAAAGTGTTTAATATAAATATTTGTATCTAAGTACAATTCTACATGGATAAAACCATGTGGTGGCTCTTAATGTCAAACCAAGGAACAATCCATCAAACCTATTAATAGATGATAAATAGGAAGTTAACACAGTGGAAAACATTTGGACGTTGCAACAAAGAAAAGCTATGTAAACTCAAGAGGAATATCTGTAAAATGCTTTTTTAAAACCTGTTGTTGAGATTTCGAGATGAGAATATGACCAATTATTCCAAACATTTGGCAATTTAGAATAGGAATTAGATCAAACAGAAATGGTAGAAAAGATTTTGTCAAAGGGAGATTACTCTTGCGTGAAGTCTAATGGTCTATTCACAGTTAAAAGGCTCTCTTTCTTTTTCCTGGACGTTGTATGTGTATATGTTTGGTGCTTCCAACAGTGACACGCTCATGTGAATCATATGCAAATGACCCGATCAAATATATATCTGACGACTTCCACACTGATGTCCTAAGAACGGCTATAACGGCTTCTAATAAATCATTTCTTTAATGGTCGTAGGCCATTCATACGAGGTGTTTAGGTAGCTGAGCACCCCGGACTTGGCGTCCAGGTAGCCGCGTTTGACCTCGAGATATTTTGAAAGATAGTTTGAGGTAATTACCCGCGTATCTCTTCACTACATTCTATAGAAAACACATCTGATACCCCACAAAAATCAAACTTATTTTTAGAGTTTTAAAAAAACACCTTTTTTATCTAATGGACTGCTCCATTTCTTTGAAGTGGCCTAATCCAACATCTTATCCTGGGGAAGTTAGGATGATCAGCGGAATATACGTAAACTACATCATGAGTAATGACCCACCTATATGTTGTGGTTTCTTTTTTGAATTTTTTGATCTTCTTTTGTAAATTCAAACTTTCAGTATATATATCAGAAAAAACAGACTTCCAAAACACCGTAAATTTTTAAGATTCTGTTCCAATATATTTCAAATCACAAAATTGTATTTGAAATTGATTACTCTGCCCTGGTTGAGACCCAAGCCTAAAGTTCTGATCGTAATTCACTTTAAAGTCTGTTAATACAATATGTAGCTTCTGCTTTCTAAACAAACAGGATTATGATGAGCTGTTTCATGGGAAAAAAATGTGTTACAGAGTTGTTTTCTCTCAACATTCTGAACAATCTGTAACAGACAAAAAGTGATGCATGTTTGCACTGAGGAACACTGTTCGCCTGATGTAGGAAGTCCCCTGTTACACACTGTGTGGGGAACACCCTCCGTAAATGACTTTTTCATTCCAGGACCCCAGTAAACATTGCGGAATGGCTGGAACTATAGCTTCCCCACACCCCAGTGGAGCTTATGTATGTCCTGTTGTAGGGGTAGCCTAGCACTGTCCTAAACCAGCACAACTAGCTACATAGGGTAGACTACCCCAAACCAGCTATAAAGGTTAGGATAGTCTCTGTCCTAAACAGGGTACCAGGTTAGGCTAGCACTGTCCTATAAAGGGATAGGAAGGTTAAGACTAGCTCTGTCCTAAACAGGAGTAGGAAGGTGAAGGCTAGTACTGTCCTAAACTGGAGTAGGAAGGTGAAGGCTAGCACTGTCCTAAACAGGAGTAGGAAGTTGAAGGCTAGCACTGTCCTAAACAGGAGTAGGAAGTTGAAGGCTAGCACTGTCCTAAACAGGAGTAGGAAGGTTAAGACTAACACTGTCCTATAAAGACTGTCCTAAATAGGAGTAGGAAGGTGAAGGCTAGCACTGTCCTAAACAGGGGTAGCTAAGATACCATCAACCAGTACAGGGGCAGATTTAGAGGATAGGCTGGACCTGAAATGAACCAGGGGCAGCTAGGGTAGGCGAGTCCAACAGGTAGAAGCATTTCTCATACCAAAATGATAAAAATGATATTCATTATTTGTAAATCAGGTCCATAAGATATTAGAATACAGTAGAGATTTGTCCCTGACTATCACAGGATATGGTAGACAAGTAGAAACAGTGGAGTACAATTCCTAGGGAGTGTTTGTGTCCCCCACTGAGACAGATATAGCCAAGAGTATCATTAGCATGAAGCTATAGGGATGTGGCTGACTGGTACAGAGTCTGTAACCAAGGAACTCAACTGAGTAATCACCTCTCAATGGGACCCTAACATACATACTCCTACACTCTACAGTAATACAGGGTACACCTCTCAATGGGACCCTAACATACATTCTCCTACCCTCTACAGTAATACAGGGTACCCCTCTCAATGGGACCCTAACATACATACTCCTACGCTCTACAGTAATACAGGGTACACCTCTCAATGGGCCCCTAACATACATACTCCTACACTCTACAGTAATAAAGGGTACACCTCTCAATGGGACCCTAACATACATACATACTCCTACACTCTACAGTAATACAGGGGACACCTCTCAATGGGACCCTAACATCCATACTCCTACACTCTTCAGTAATACAGGGTACACCTCTCAATGGGACCCTGACATACATACATACTCCTACACTCTACAGTAATACAGGGTACGCCTCTCAATGGGACCCTAACATCCATACTCCTACACTCTACAGTAATACAGGGGACACCTCTCAATGGGACCCTAACATCCATACTCCTACACTCTTCAGTAATACAGGGTACACCTCTCAATGGGACCCTGACATACATACCCCTACACTCTACAGTAATACAGGGTACACCTCTCTACGGGACCCTAACATACATACTCCTACACTCTACAGTAATAAAGGGTACACCTCTCAATGGGACCCTAACATACATAATCCTACACTACAACTGTAATACAGGGTACACCTCTCAATGGGACCCTAACATTCATACTCCTACACTCTACAGTAATACAGGGTACGCCTCTCAATGGGACCCTAACATCCATACTCCTACTCTCTACAGTAATACAGGGTACACCTCTCAATGGGACCCTAACATTCATACTCCTACACTCTACAGTAATACAGGGTACTCCTTTCAATGGGACCCTAACATACATACTCCTACACTACAACTGTAATACAGGGTACACCTCTCAATGGGACCCTAACATCCATACTCCTACACTCTTCAGTAATACAGGGTACACCTCTCAATGGGACCCTAACATACATTCTCCTACCCTCTACAGTAATACAGGGTACCCCTCTCAATGGGACCCTAACATACATCCTCCTACACTCTACAGTAATACAGGGTACACCTTTCAATGGGACCCTAACATACATACTCCTACACTACAACTGTAATACAGGGTACACCTCTCAATGGGACCCTAAAATTCATACTCCTACACTCTACAGTAATACAGGGTACTCCTCTCAATGGGACCCTAACATACATACTCCTACACTACAACTGTAATACAGGGTACACCTCTCAATGGGACCCTAACATACATTCTCCTACCCTCTACAGTAATACAGGGTACCCCTCTCAATGGGACCCTAACATCCATACTCCTACTCTCTACAGTAATACAGGGTACACCTCTCAATGGGACCCTAGCATACATACTCCTACACTCTACAGTAATACAGGGTACTCCTTTCAATGGGACCCTAACATACATACTCCTACACTACAACTGTAATACAGGGTACACCTCTCAATGGGACCCTAACATACATTCTCCTACCCTCTACAGTAATACAGGGTACCCCTCTCAATGGGACCCTAACATCCATACTCCTACACTCTTCAGTAATACAGGGTACACCTCTCAATGGGACCCTAACATACATTCTCCTACCCTCTACAGTAATACAGGGTACCCCTCTCAATGGGACCCTAACATCCATACTCCTACACTCTACAGTAATACAGGGTACACCTTTCAATGGGACCCTGACATACATACTCCTACACTCTACAGTAATACAGGGTACACCTCTCAATGGGACTCCAATAGGAAGGTTACATCAAAATAAACGGATAACTGCTGTACTTTCACTGTCACTTATTTTCTTCATATCATCTGACATCCCTTTGAATATTTAAAAAAGATTATGATTAAATCTATCAGGAAGATATATCTATTGTGAGGGATTCTAGCCCATAACTGTAAGATCAGTCGGTCATATGTTTGAGACATAACTTGTCAGGGGGAGATAACTCTGCTATGTCCGACATGTCTTTACACTTCACATGTAGTGTAGTTATAACCGTCACTTCCCCCAATTAACATTCAACGCCGCGGCTTACACTTACGCATATGTATCTTACCAGGACATGTCAAGTCCCTCACATAAACATGTCTCCCCAATCTCACCTCCTGACCCCTGACCTATGATTTCAGGTGTCCTTGACGACAAAGCAGTAACAGTGAATACAATTCGTAGTTTTCAATGCAGAAGATGTCTTTGCTGTTTCAACTGAATCAGAGTTCGACAAGGACAGTTACTGGTTTGGCATATTTACCATATCAGTAATAAATTGATGCTTTGTAATGAGCAGAATGGGAACAGAATTAGGTCATGTTTGGAAATAAGCCCATCCCTTGTGTACAGAACTAGGTCAAATCCAGAAATAAAGATACTTTATAAAGACTCAAATATTTCAAATATTTTAAAATCAAACTGTTTGTGAGGACTTTTCCATTTGAGCTAAAAACACTGGTAAAATAATACAGTTTTTTCTACACATATTTAAATCTCCTCACACCTACTTGTAAAAACAACACTCCCCACTTAAAAAACATTACATGTATCCGAGCTAATCTCACTCATCCAAACAATAACTGACATGGAAATGTAGAAAGCGATCCCCTCGTTGGTGTTATGGTGCACGGCTGCATGCTATATGTAAGTTATACAGAGAGGAATCAACAACTACTCCGTCACTGGGCCGTACATCAAAGCAAGTCTTTGTTCTCCGACAAAATAGTTCTCTCCTTCAAGGTTAAGTTGTCTTCAGGTGCACATGTGTGTGCATGACCTGCATCACTGGCAGTCTCACTCGTTGACAAGATCGCGATTTATGGTGTGTGGAAATGCGTTATGGGAGAAGAAATAACTGTAACTAGGTAACAAAACAGAATGTATATATGTATTTTGTTATAGTGCTACATTTTAATAGCTGCATATTAAATGATTTTTGCATCACATTTGTAATGCTATACAAGTCATAAAACTCGTTCTAAATGATCGTCATAAAACTAACCTTAAATAGATCTCAAATGGAAAAATAGCTGTTGTGTTTAATATGACTACGTTTTATCGCTAATATATACCACGCACAAATTTATCTCATAACGTCCAGTTTTTATACAATTTAAAATTATACCCACAGATGAAACCAAATACGCAGTGTTATACATTTTGTTTAGCAACTGTTTTGAAAACAATCCAAATTATATATTGAAGAATGAAATCTTATATGTGACTCTAGGGCTCAATGAAACTCTGACAGTGGGAACAATTTCGAATTATAATAATGATGAAATTTTATATGTGTCATTGACATGTTGGGGTAGAAGTCCGTTACTGTATCCACCAGATTGTCGTACATCAGTTTAACTAGCCGCACTGACAGTGCTAATGATAGGGTGTGTTCCAGCATGATGTAACATTTCTGTCCCCGAAAACGCAATGATGAATATGATGTCACTTGAACATTGGTCCGCTACAACATTTACAATTGAGAGTAACTCCCCTTTTTGAGGCTAGAATATTAATTTCCTGTGAATTTAATTTGGTCCATATAACAAAAAATACACAAATTTTCACACAAATCCTGCCCTACGTAAGTGAATCAGAGTTGACACCTTGAAGACGTCACACCCCAGTCGTATTTTAAGAACAGCAATGAAAAAACACAATTCTAACCATTTAAACAATTTTCGAATGCAGATCAAGGGGACGTCTCTTGATAGTATTGATTTCTGAATATTAGCGCAAAAATATCCACACATTAATATTTATTTATCGGTTATGTAGATGAAAGAAATGTTAAAAAAAAATCATTTCCGCACTCGGATCAGCTGAACAAGTCAATATGCGTGAGAACATTTCAACACGTGAACATTTTCACTCTTAACGGATTTAAGGTAAGGAGTTTGTCAAGGTTCATCAAATTTCTTTTAGTCTGTTTAAATGCACACTGTTGTTTTAGTCAATGACAGAATATCACCGATGTGGTGCGATGATCCGATGATCGTAGATCGTAACAAGTAAACAAGACAAATGATACAAATACAGTGACAAATAAATGAAGGGGAAAGGATGATAGAATTAATAAAGAAGGCTGAGCAGCCACCTGGTGACAACAGTACAAATACTATCGCTATGGAGCCACGGATCTTATGACAAATATCCCACTTGGACACATATTTTTCTCTGTTCAGTTGACAGTAATGGCTGCGCATGTCATAACGATGGAGAAGCTCCCTGATAAATATTAAATGCTATTTCACATCATTTGCACACCGTTCAGACATTTTGAGACGTTTTACTGAAGAGTGCCCATTAATGATGTCACTTTATATGTTACAGGATCGCAGTAAATCATCACCTCACCGTCATTGGCCTGCCTATAAATTACCTGAAAATGTCATCGTCACATGATATCAAGGCAAGTTCGTCCAGTTTACACAAGACAAATGCCTTCTGTCATATATAGGCAAACGTGTCACAGTGATTTACCAGGACTGATGGCGGATCTTTTATACACGTCTGAATCGTGTTCCACTCCTTCAACCATTCATTAATATGTATACAATATAATTTAGCTCGTTCATCTATAAATATCTCTGCATTTTGTGTGCATGTCTTTATAAACCTGTATATGACATCTGTCAGATCCTTACAAGCATTCAAGTGAAGTAGATCTCAGTTGTTTACAAGCATGAAAATAAATAGATCTCAGATAGTCACAAGCATGTATGTGAAATAAATCTGTCTGTTATAAGTGTGTCTGTAAAGTACATAGTAAATCTCAGAAAGTTACAAGCATGTGTGTGAAATAGATATAACTGTTATAAGTGTGTCTGTAAAGTACATACATAGTAAATCTCAGAAAGTTATGAGCAGGTGAGTTGTGAAATAGATCTCAGATTGTTACAAACATTTTTTTGTAATAGATCTGACAATTTTAAACATGTCAGTGAAGTGGATCTCAGATGATCTCAAGCATGTATGTAACATAGATCCCTGATTTGAAAATCGTTAAAAGCATAAGATTTACCTAATAAATGCCATATCAAACTTTCAAGGGTAAACAGGAAACTTGTTATGTATTGACAAGATTGCGTCTTCTATAAAAGTTTTATTTTCATTTACTGTCTCGACAGGCCAATTTGCTCATCAATTGATGTTAAAAATATCACTAAAACTTCAGCCTCTAACTATTACATAACTTGCTCTATCATAAACTCCACACATTCTTAGACATGGCTTCGTAAAAACCAGAATTCTTCGCCCTAGTTGCTATTTTACCATGCCATTATAAAATCTATTTATATCAGAAATTACTAGCAATAAATGTCCATTTAATAATTGATTTTCAGAAAAATTCAAAAATAGAATATGAGACAGGAAAAAGGTAGTTTTCTATCAATTTTATTTGGTTTCAAGTCAATTCATTTTAACTCAAAACAGATGTTAATTCTGTATTTCTCAAATCCCCTGATAGATGTGTGTGTTTCCCATCAAATATAACATTATCAAGGATAATAAAATTTGATATTCACAAAATCATATTTTACAGAGATAGGCCGTGTTAACACTGAACAATCTTATCCTTCCTTCAAACTTAACCTGTCAGAAAAAATAGGAAAAAATAACTCCAAAAACTTTTTGAAGAAAATTTTGAGTTCAAGATTGTAATAGTCAGGCCTCAAACATGCATATAACAAAAAAATTGCTGGTTTTCAAGTTGAGCCACACCAACTTAGAATAAAAAGTACATAAATATTGTCTTTATCTCGACTCTGATCTTCACTTTAGACTCCTCTACCTCTGTACAATATGTGTATCAAGAAAGGCATGCTGGGAAACATGGCTGACCACAGCAATAACGAACAGATTGAAGTAGGGACATATGTGGCAGGAGCGATACAGGAGTAGAGGCAGGGTGAAACACACCTTAAAAACACCCAATCCCACTCTGCCATTATGTCAAAAATATGTAGTTAACAAAGTTTTTACATTTTCAATCACATTACACACCGCAGAGGTCCAGTCCATTTTTTTCACCTTGTTTCAAAAAGCCATGAAAAACCCTGTTGTGGCAAGATGGTAGTATTTTATTAAGTGAATGTAATGAGAAACCATCTGATACAGAAGTAAATAAATAGCTCTGGGACTCGGGCTACAAGCCTTGTCAGTCTACAGCTAACATCTACATACATCTCCTATTGTAGTTTACTCAGACTTTAAACAGTCCCTATGTAGACAACAGCTCCACTTGTCAGGGTTCAAAACGATCGGTATTAAGAACGAAGAGTTAATGTACCAACAGTTTTCATATATTAGATCCAAAAAAAATAAAAAAAAATATGCAAAGTTTGAAAGTGAAGGAAGAACATGGCCTCTGCTGTAGTAACACTGGCACACCTCTCACGAAAACATATAAATCATTTCTCTCCACCAAAGATAAAAATGAAATCAGATGCAAGACTTGAAATGAAGGAGAGAATTTCCCAATTTTATAATAATGGAGTGTCGGCGCTTCATGTCCCCTTGTTTGAAGACAGCCAAGTTGTGACAACAGCGGTTTAATCACATTGTACTATATTATCTTTCAGGGAAAAAGGTTTTTATGTTTTTATTATCAGGTGTTTGGGGCTGGCTTCGAGTATGACACTGATAGCGGGCAGAATCCCAACAGAAGCCAAGAACAAAAGTGTTGGACATTATGAAAATCATCAATCATGCTTTTGTCTCTCCAAACTGTTTGATGAAATATTTCTATAATTATTCAAAATGAAATTGATGAAAGATTTCTATAATTATTCAAAAGGAAATTGATGAAAGAAGAAAAAAACCAGAAAAATTGTGACAAACGAAAAATTAAGAACAATAATGGAAAGAAAAAATAAACAAATAAAAAATAACATCGAAGAGATAACGAAGGTAAAAGAAAGACAGCTTAAATGGGACAGAATCGCAGTTCATCTGAACATTGACTCTTGATGTTAATGGTACCGTTCTATAAAACATTGAGTGTGGGATTGTAAGAGATGGCAAACACGAATAAAATAATAAAAATAGCCAGCTCACAACTAATCCTAATATATGTCACATAATTCATATTTTTTCTTGGGTTTATTTTAATAACATGTCAAAAATATTGAAATGTTGATAAAGGTTTTCTCAAATATCTTGCAACGAAAACTTCTCACCACACAGAACCTGCCGTACCAAACCACTTACGCAGTGGCAATGTACATAAAACAAGAGCGCATGGCTTATTTCAGACCAGGTTTCCATCTTTTCCGATAGAAATCTAGATTTTGCGATATATTTCTGAAATATGGCATTTGTAATGTGGATATCACATCCTGCAATCATATTTCTGAGATACAAAATTATAATTAATATATTTCTGATAGTTCCGAGCCTTCCTTATAATACTTCAGTCATGAGTACCAGACAGCAAAAACAGACCGGACCATAAGCCTACACATTCCGAGTGGGAATTTAAAAACTTTGTTTTGCATTAAAGAATGTAATTAGAACGTCTCATTAACAACAATAAAAATAGACTCATTTAAGATCGTTTTTCTACATGTAATTAAAACGTCTTTAGATTAAAAAAGACTGGTACAGTTTTTGCACTTATGAACAATTTTTATTATTCATCCTATTCCAGCAATAATTTCAGGCTATTTTCACCCCCACAACTCATTCACCCCTGAAATTTCATAATAAACTATATTCCAACATTTGAAGTGGAAGAGTTCAAATGTGTCTTCAGGGGTGAATGAGATAAAAGAGGAGTTTTATAAAAAAAAATATCATTGTTATTATAAAGAAGCCAGCTTAAAAACAAACAATGAAATTATAAGTTTACATTCTGTTTTATAACTATTGATAATTTATTTGTAACTTTGTAAAGACTGAATGCAAAGTCAAGTGATAAAGTTGAAAAAAATAATCCCGGAGAATCAGAAGAAATTAATCGGGTTACACACCTGACAATAGAAGTGGTGACCCCCCAATGGACCCCCGGCCTAGTGGTGACCCCCCAATGGACCCCCGGCCTGTAGAGTACATCCTCCACCCACCAAACCTAGAGTCTGTTAGACACAAAAAACAGGTTTCCCGTCTCCTCAGCCATCCCTGTATTTTTGACCAACACTAATATCATTTTGGCCAATTTTTATAAACACAGTTAAAATCTACCTCTCTGCTCTGTTGGATAAAATGTTTTGTTTCAATTTCCATCAAATTCTGAAGTTCATGCATTTCTGTTACTTCTTAATTATTTGAATATAGTACGTTTTGGAATTTAAAAAATCTCATTGAATTCCATTTTTTTTAACGATTACTTTAACAAACTATATATTCTCAGGTATATAAAGATAATACTTATGGTACCTATATTTGTTTAAAAAGCTACAAGAATTTTTAAAACAATGTTCTTTTTATTCTTATTCATTTTTATTTCCTTATAGAACTCACCCAGCCCCCACTGCATTGTAGTTTTAGTTTTGGGTGGAGTCTGTTCAAGCCTTAATTATATATAAGTACACTGTAAAACATCATTAATCTTAGCAGTTTACCTCACATTATAAACTTATTGACACCATTGTACTTCTTAACCCACTTCTGTGTTTTTATCCAATAGATCACGAGAAACTTCACAATATAAATATGTACATCATGTGAAATAATGACTGGCCCCCTCACCACCTGACAGTGATTAACTGGCCTTCATACCAACACTGATTCTCCTTATCAAGGGAGCAGTCCTTATCTTTAAACCAGCTGCAAACCTCCACAAATAAATTAGTAAATCTACCAAACTTGACAGTCAAAACTGGAGAAATAGGTGATTTAAATGAACCCTAGCTAGGATTGGCTGTATCCCTGAGTCACACATGGTTGATAAGCTTTGTTTAATATGGTGAGTAAATTCTAATTAGAGGATCCCTAACAATGCCCCTACTTCCTGTAGTATATACACTGGTGTACCTCCCCGCTCACCTAGCCTGAGCGTAACTAATGATAGGTTTTATCCAATCTGATGGGCAATATATTTTTCCGGAGTCAGTGTCGTTTTTCTTCCTTTTTTTCTCCCTAACACAAACTTATGGTGTACATGTATGTGGATGGTTGGAAAATAACTGGCCCAACTGATCCGATTTCAAACAGGAATTTTGTTTATCTGTGTTTTCACATCCCGGAACTTTGACGGCAAATTAAATAAATTTCTAGACTGTTTATCAGGAAGGCAAATTATAATTAATTTTCAAAGGTTATCAAAAACTTTTCCCAATTGTTGTTATCTACTGGCGAAAGTGTCAAGAATTTAAAAAGGTGTTGTTTAACACAGTTTGATAAACTGCTTCTTGTAATATGAAATAGTGTCTGTGAGAATTATCTATATTCTACAAAACTGCTGATAATCCATGTATCTACGTATGATTAGTTAAATGGCTGAAGTGCAGTTGTTGTTCACTCGATTTCTCACCCCCTCTAGTGATTAGCTGAAACAGTCACTCTGATCAACTTCATGTTGGATATTCAAAGGATTTGTCTTGCCATTGGCTGAAACAGTCATGTGACCTACCTGCTATGGAAAAGGTAAGCACGGCCAGGAGATAAAGGCATTGTCCTATCCTCATGTTGTTCGTGCTCCAATGGTTCATGTTTGTTCATGAAGAGCACGGACCCCCGCGGCCAGGGCTTCCCACATTGAACCAGTGCCTCACGATTTTACTGGCAGTCTGAAACAAGCAAAAATAGCAAACAATAAGTCCACGTCACAGGATTCTGAAATCACCAATCTAAGTAAACCCATCAGTAGACAACAAATGGTTGTCCAAGTCACAATCTAAATCAACCCATCAGTATAGACAACAAATGGTTGTCCACAAGTCACAATCTAAATAAACCCATCAGTAGACAACAAATGGTTGTCCACAAGTCACAATCTAAGTAAACCCATCAGTAGACAACAAATGGTTGTCCAAGTCACAATCTAAGTAAACCCATCAGTAGACAACAAATGGTTGTCCAAGTCACAATCTAAGTAAACCCATCAGTAGACAACAAATGGTTGTCCAAGTCACAATCTAAGTAAACCCATCAGTAGACAACAAATGGTTGTCCAAGTCACAATCTAAGTAAACCCATCAGTAGACAACAAATGGTTGTCCAAGTCACAATCTAAGTAAACCCATCAGTAGACAACAAATGGTTGTCCAAGTCACAATCTAAGTAAACCCATCAGTAGACAACAAATGGTTGTCCAAGTCACAATCTAAGTAAACCCATCAGTAGACAACAAATGGTTGTCCAAGTCACAATCTAAGTAAACCCATCAGTAGACAACAAATGGTTGTCCAAGTCACAATCTAAGTAAACCCATCAGTAGACAACAAATGGTTGTCCAAGTCACAATCTAAGTAAACCCATCAGTAGACAACAAATGGTTGTCCAAGTCACAATCTAAGTAAACCCATCAGTAGACAACAAATGGTTGTCCAAGTCACAATCTAAGTAAACCCATCAGTAGACAACAAATGGTTGTCCAAGTCACAATCTAAGTAAACCCATCAGTAGACAACAAATGGTTGTCCAAGTCACAATCTAAGTAAACCCATCAGTAGACAACAAATGGTTGTCCAA
>NW_018480018.1:162730-182810 GCF_002113885.1 Mizuhopecten yessoensis | reverse complement strand
CAAGTCACAATCTAAATAAACCCATCAGTATAGACAACAAATGGTTGTCCAAGTCACAATCTAAATAAACCCATCAGTAGACAACAAATGGTTGTCCACAAGTCACAATCTAAATAAACCCATCAGTAGACAACAAATGGTTGTCAAAGTCACAATCCTTCAATAGCCTGATACAATGATAAATTTTACCTGTAAGAGAGGATAAAACCTTAACCTTCAAAGATTTCATGAACGTTGTTTCCTTTTGTTCAATCCATTGATCTTGTTAATTCATTAGTAAATAACTTCTAATGAAATGGAAGATGGCAAAGCATTGCAAGCAATCTACAGTACCCTACTAATGGACAAATTTTGATATAAAAATAAACAAAGGGCAACAACTCTGCATTTAGTGGACAAACCTTAATAAAAAATAAACAAAAGTCCAGAACTCTCCATATATATTTGGGCACAAGATTTGATTTCACTACGGAACATTTCAATGCTGAAAGGGTACTCATATACAAACACTGGAAATTGTAGGTCTTACAGTATATGGGAATTGTAGGTCTCAAAGTATATGGGAATTGTAGGTCTCAAAGTATATGGGAATTGTAGGTCTCAAAGTATATGGGAATTGAAGGTCTCAAAGTATATGGGAATTGTAGGTCTCGAAGTATATGGGAATTGTAGGTCTCAAAGTATATGGGAATTGTAGGTCTCGAAGTATATTGGAATTGTGGGTCTCAAAGTATATGGGAATTGTAGGTCTCAAAGTATATGGGAATTGCCTTGGACAATGCACCGCATGGATATAGACAGATTGACTGAATGACTGACCGTTTTTAAACGTCAAGTTGTAGTGACACTGATAACCTTTACTGATGAAAACTCAACAAAACCAGTCAAATGATCAAACAATCAGACACAGACTTAACATGGATACAAGATAATGTAATTTTGAATAAACAGATACAAACATTTTTACCATTGCATGCTAACCAGGCTTGGAGAGTGACTTGAGGTCTCGTGAAGAGATTACATGGTGCAGATTTTGTCAGGCGAGCTATTAAACAACACCCCAATAGTAACTGGATGTGCAATGATATCAAGGAAACTAAATAAAACTAGCTAAATTATCCATTAGGCTAAGGAACACTATTGCAACAGAAACAGCTCTCCGGCAAAATATGTTCACCAAGAGGTCGTAAAAAGCTCGTTTGGACCAACTTTTACAACCATGGCGACCCAGTTTTAGACCTAAAGCCCTGGAGATCGGCTCCCATAGTAACACAGAGGATCTGCATCACATAAATGTTTACATCCCTCTAGGATTTGTTTTGTTTTGTGTGAAGCACAAGTCTATTACTTATTGTCTATAACATATACCTTTTTATACAAATGTTTATTTTCAAAGTAAAAAGTTATGGAACTTTTTGTTGAAGGTACAAGTTGAATTTTTTGTGTAATGAAAAACAGCTGATTCTGTTAGAAGCTTTACTGCAGGGTTATTGTAGTGTAATACCTCTGGAACAATGTATATAGCTTCTGTTTCAATGAAACCTGGCTCTCATAAAAAAAGAGTGTCTAAACCAAAGTGTTAAATAAATTCTTATGTGTAAGGAAGAAAGTTTAAATATTTGAATATTTTTATTCCGTATCAATGAAAAGCTTTGACTGTTATTTTAGCCCCAGTGCTGCTGCAAACGCTGTGAAGTTGTAACAGATTTTTTGGTTTTTATGACCCCTTACACTAACTTAGCATTTACTGAAAAATATACAGATCTGGGGTCTCAGTGGAAGCATGCTTAGCTTACTCAATAGCCACTTGTTTGTCTTTCCTCAATATTTCTTTCATCACTTGAGTTTCAGGAACAAAGGTGTCTGCCAGGGAGATCCACAATGTTTCAATAAGGGCACAGACCATAAGTTTTCATTAGAATTTCAAAAACGAACCAAAGAAATTTGAAAAGTTGATCAAGCTTTAAACAGACTAGACTTTGTGCGTACATGTCATGGTCTTTAGCCGTGGTTCTTTCCGCTTACTTCCATTTGTAGATGAAATAACATGATCAATTGGTCAGAGATTATCAAATAACTTGACAAAATATTAGCAAACTACAATTCATAGCAATCAGTGTAAGATGAACAGAAGATATCATTCTTGTTTTCTAATGATATCAGAATGATATTGACATCCAATTTTTTCCCAGTCAACATTATCAAGCTACATAGGCTTCAAGCATTTTCAAAAGCTAGATGAACACCTCGGTCTGTTTACCTTGGGAGGGTGGTGGGTACAGAATCCCTAGCTTCACCAGATGGTACAAAACATAGATCTATTCCATATGGCCTCCAAAGAAATAAATTGGTCAAAAACTTTCAAACAGTTCTAAAAATATCTATAACATGATACATATGATGCATTGATGTTGGGAGGACTAAATATCACAGCTAGAACATGTTGAGAAAAAATGCTCCAAAGTTTCTCTTAATGAAGAATCTGCCGCTATTTATATTTTTCAATGGTTTGTTACTAAATGCATATAATTGATTAAAAGCTCCCAAATGCTACTTACAGGAATTCTGAATCTTTGGAACTCATTTTACTTCAATGCTGACCTGAAAATAAGCTTGAAAAGCAGTAAAACTGTTACACACAGTATCGAGTGGAGGATAATACTCACTAATCTGATCACAGACTTCTAATGATTCTGTCATCAAAGGGAGGTAATCTGGGAATGAAAGGGAGATAACCCATGTTATAAGAAACTTGTTAGTAATGATAAGACCAGAATGGCAGGGAAACATTTCTGATGGTTTTGACCCACAGCCAAATGAAATACAGAAAGCACTTATCACCAATTTAAACTTGGTAATGAATCAACCAATCAGGAGACAGTATCACCTATTTACACCTAATAATCAACAAATCAAAGGAGAGTATCAGCTCTTATCTAGTAATAATGAGCCCAGAAGTGAAGGTAAGACATTATCTGTTTGACCCATCCTTTTGTCCATTAGGACCATTACACTGACCACAGCAATAAAATAGAGATAGCTAGAGGTCGTTGAGGTTGCTATGTCAGCAAAATGTCAACAAAATCGGGATAAATCAACCTAGTGTTGACATGTATTGACAGATAAATGATTTCAGATACCAGAACAGAACAATTCTCAACATTAATTGGATTTGATAGAGAAAATGTTGTCTTGGTTAGAAAAAACGCTAAAAAGAAACATGAAAGCCTTGTTATAGTGCCATCATTGTCTAACTGTACAGGGGTAAGCAGTGTATCGAGGGACATATAAAACATTGTCTAACTGTACAGGGGTAAGCAGTGTATCAAGGGATACATATAAAACATTGTCTAACTGTAGAGGGGTGAACAGTGTATCGAGGCATACATATAAAACATTGTCTAACTGTAGAGGGGTAAGCAGTGTATCGAGGGACATATAAACCATTGTCTAACTGTACAGGGGTAAGCAGTGTATCGAGGGATACATATAAGACATTGTCTAACTGTAGAGGGGTAAGCAGTGTATAGAGGGACATATAAAACATTGTCTAACTGTAGAGGGGGAAGCAGTGTATCGAGGGACATATAAAACATTGTCTAACAGTAGAGGGGTAAGCAGTGTATCGAGGGATATATAAAACATTGTCTAACTGTAGAGGGGTAAACAGTGTATCGAGGGATATATATAAAACATTATCTAACTGTACAGGGGTAAACAGTGTATCGAGGGACATATAAAACATTGTCTAACTGAAGAGGGGTAAGCAGTGTATCGAGGGATACACATAAAACATTGTCTAACTGTAGAGGGGTAAACAGTGTATCGAGGGCTATATATAAAACATTGTCTAACTGTACAGGGGTAAACAGTGTATCGAGGGATACATATAAAACATTGTCTAACTGTAGAGGGGTAAACAGTGTATCGAGGGATATATATAAAACATTGTCTAACTGTACAGGGGTAAGCAGTGTATCGAGGGATACATATAAAACATTGTCTATCTGTACAGGGGTAAACAGTGTATCGAGGGATATATATAAAACATTGTCTAACTGGAGAGGGGTAAACAGTGTGTCGAGGGATATATATAAAACATTATCTAACTGTACAGGGGTAAACAGCGTATCGAGGGATACATATAAAACATTGTCCAACCGTAGAGGGGTAAGCAGTGTTTCGAGGGACATATAAAACATTGTTTAACTGTACAGGGGTAATCAGTGTATCGAGGGATACATATAAAACATTGTCTAACTGTAGAGGGGTAAGTTTTGATATATAGACTCGAGTTAGGTCTCCTCGATACTAATTTTATCTCAAAGCTGTTTTCTTGTCAAATGGCTGTTTATATATAGTCTCAAAATTTGTTCACAATCCTAACATCTTTAAAATTTTAAGGTTTAAACTCGTCATGTATTAGTATCTTCAGTATTTTTAACTTTAATATGTATAGGAATCAAACCAATCAAATACCCACATCACAGCAAAAGAAAATGCATTAACAAACAAATACTTTCATTAACTGTGAACATGGCCCATGAATTGGACACTCGTTTTAATGCTGTTGTTCTATAATTCCTAAATGACAACATTCATGTTGGCTTCTTTATTAATACCAAGGTCCTGAGTTCAAGCATTGAACATTTTCTATTTTCTTTTATTTTTTTCTCAATTTCTTAAATGGTTTTTTTTCACCCAAAAAGTACTAGCGCACTATACACAAGTGGGGAAAATATGTGAATATACGGTATATAAATATTTTGCAATAGTGACAATGGCAGTGATATGGCTTGACTTGTTGGTACCCTTTACCTCTGGAAAGTGTTAGTCAGGCAGTCAGAAAATGTGTGATGGAGTGACACCTATATGTCCAGTAAGTGGTCATTCATCAAAGCTAGGGTTATATTTGTCCAGAGTCCTACTTGACCACTACAGGTTGTGAATGAATGACCGTATTATGATCATCAGGTGCTCATTATTGGAGTGATTGACAATGATAAACTGACCCATGGTCAAATCAGTATAATGGTGAAAATATTGTAATACAAAGACGAACTGACCGAAATATGGATTGCAATAATAAACTGACCAAATTCAAGTAAGTATAATGATGGAAATACATTGAGAAATTATCAAAAATTTGGAAATATAAAAATGAAAGTGACTGTGGTCAATTAAGTTTAATGATGGAAATATAGAAATACTTTGACAAATTTACCAAAATATGGAGATAAAAAGATATATAAACTGACCCATGGTCAAGGTTGTATAATTGTGAAAATATAATTAATACAAATCTCAACATTTTGTAAAAACACTTTCCCCAGAGTCATAACATATCTATGGCATCACCCGTGTCACAACTTTGGGGAAAAATAAGTCATAGAAGTTCAAACTGATTATAAATATCATTCAAAATTCATACTGCATATACATTGGCAAGAGTGAAGTAGTAAACATGATATCAAACGTCATTATAAGCTTCGTTTACATTGCATTGTGTGTCTTTTCTCTGTGGGAGGGGAGGTTACTACCGGGATGGGGGAGTGGGTAAACTGGTCATTCTGGAATCTAAGTATTCACGAATGATCATTATCAGTTGAACAGTGACTGGTATGATGAATGTAGTGCTAAAGCTGATGAAATAGACTTGTGATGATATCTTATCTTCTGTATCCCCCCTCCCCCCAGACTTCATTGGTACAGTGAGATAGGGCCAGTATGCTTCTATCTGTTAACATTCTAAACTCACTTCAAACGGTAGCTACTGACCACTGGTCAAGCCAATGATAGCCAATTTCTTTTTAGATTGACCAATATCTGTAAATTCTCTAAGGGATGTATTTGACACTTCCATGATAGCTGGCTAACTTCAGCCATCATGTCAGAGAGATCAGGAGTTTGGTTTGGTTTGTTTGTGTTTTACGTCCTATTAACAGCTATGGTCATATAAGGACGTGCCAGGTTTTGGTGGTGGAGGAAAGCCGGAGTACCCTGGAGAAAACCACCGACCCACAGCCACAATTTGTCTGTTACGTTCTTGTGAGCCTAAATAGTTTGTCTCTTCCTTCAGAAAAACAGGGCCAATGTCAGACCCCAGGGGGCCACTCAGTGCTCAAGAGTCACTTAACACTCCCAGGGGTAGTCTGATAAGGGGTCAATAGCTTGACCAGGTTATCCCAGCCATACTGATTGGGCTAGGGTCTGACCCCTGATAGCCCAATCTCTGGAAGTTATCTCGGGGCAAGAGGCCTTCACTTATAAAAAGGGCAAAGTTTCCCAGCAGGGGGTTGAGGACAGGTACAGGGGTGGGAAGCCACCTTTGTAGGATCAGATGGATGATGCTATGTGACCTGTTATAACCCATTCACCCCTACATATGTAAACTGGACTTGCCCAGCCTTTGATTTGGTAAGGTGCAAATGTGACTTTAGGGGTGAATGGATTCAAGCAAAAACCTCTGTGTCGTATTATATATTAAAGTGAAGGGAACATAGTTTGGGTTGGATGAAGTAAATAAGTTATTAGAATTAAAGAAATTTTCTTTAAAAAAAGATCCAGATATAGGTTTTATAGAAGGGATTAGAGTGTTGTTGTTGGATTTAGAATGAATAATTAGGAACAAACAGAGTTTTTTTAAAGGGTGGGAAAATATCATTAAGGTGGAATCTTTGTGACAAAATGCATGGCTTGTAAAGACTAAATCCTGTGGGTGGGGAAACAAAAATAGCCACGACCCACGGCCCACTGCCAAAACAAATCTCACACCTGGCATCCACACAAAGAAATCCAAGCCACAATCGTATCTCCAAATTGTCATCCACTCGCCAAAACCTCACGATTAAAACCCACCAAACACAATTTTAATTCTTGCAATCTCCAAACTAGTGACCCTAGTGGTAGTTAGCGGTACTACTTCCTGTGACCTATGACCTGCTGACTTCGACATCCCATAATAGTTCCTTTCCACTGTCTCTGTATATATATGTCTGCCTCTGTGATCACTGTATCTAACAAACACTGCAGACCGACACAGATAGATGTAGTAACATGGTGTTTGTGTAATCTTTCGTACACTTTCTAAACAAATGAGATCTGTGTAAGCCTACCTATCTGTATCCGTGCTCACCTCAAACAAGATTTTGTTTGTCTCGCACCTCCTTATGTAACACCAGACTCGGCTATCTCGTCCGTAATCTCCACAAAAGTTTATATGTTTATTAAGACTTGCACTCTATTACACATCCTGAAGTCAGTTATATTTCCTAAAATAATGTTTTCGTGTTTAATTTGTAAAAAAAATCATTTCTGAATCATTAAGATACAATATGGTATCCATATTGTAATTATGATAAACTCAAAAAACACAAGATTCCTGAAAAAATGTATAAAATGGTACGGGGCTTAAATTTACAATGTGATGTCCTATCTAGAGGAAATATAGATATTTCCTACCATGATACTAATATGTAAAATATAGTTAACTAGGGGTGGGCTTATCAGCGAGCATGGGTTTAGTAGTGAACATGGGTTAATCAATGGTAAAATAAGTGACTTTCCTGGCTAGATTTCAGGTAGAGCTGCACATTTTCCATTTCAATGTCAGTTTTATTTCCGAAAACATACTTATATTTGTTTTAAATTTAGTTGTGAAAGTCTTTTCGGGGTAATCAGCCTGATGAGCTAACATCAGTCTGACACTAACACAAATTTGATGGTCATGGAATTTTTTGTTTATTCTACCGGTATACAAATTAAATGTGTTTTCAAGAAACCATTTAATGGTTATTATTATGATCATTCATGAGTGTTTGTATAATCAGTAGAATAATATTTTGAAATATAACAATTATGTATATATATCACACCCTAAAGATATAACAATTATATATATATATATCACACCCTAAAGATATAAAAACAAACATTAAGGTTAGGAGATATCTGTATCTTCCTAACACTTGCTCCAGGGTTGTGTTTGGTAAACCAGTGTTTCCTTAAAAACATAATTAATAGTTTTTATCATAACACTTTTCTACAGTATAGCTAACAGCATCACAAACTGGGAAACTCGTATCATGAACACACGCTACATATTTTTTACACTTTTCCAACAAATTCAGAAGTCTGATACAGCAGATATATACTGAGGCTAAAAATAACTCCTCTTCACAGAGGTGCAGGATAGTTCCGTGAAAAAAACATAGGAGAAATTTTGCAATAATTTTATAAGCCTGACTTGGAGAGTTTGTATACCAGCTTTCTACAACCCTATACTACCTGTGTTATCAACTCTAATCCTTCAAATTCCTCCACACTGATAAAAGGGAAGCTGAAATTTTCTAATAATATCAAGACCAGAAAGAAAATTAAGCATCAAATCATCCCCCATGATTCATTAATGGGCTCTGCTGCCAGTTAACTTGGGTCTCCCCATTAAGTGATATAGGGGTAAAAGCTTCAATTATGAGTAATTTATTTAAAGCAATAAAATTCACAATAGGACTTTAATTAGAATAAGGATTACATGAAATCCTAAACTAAATTGCAATGCCATGTTTCAGATAATTTTACTATGCATCGCTAGGCATGATCATCACAGATTAACGTTGGGTTAAGACATAGTTTGTAATATTCTCACATATTTTCAGATAACTAGACAAAATTCGTATTTAATTCCCCAAATTAAAATTCACTTGATAAAAAAATAATTTGGATTTTTTTTTTAAATCATATGAAATATTCCACCTTTTTTTCAGATAATTGAATGAAATTTGTACTTAATTCACCAGCTAAAAAATGTACCTTATCAGAAAATTATCTGTAATTTTTTTTGTATTATCTAGTAAAATTGTCTGTAGATTAGTGCTCCCCTTGGTGTACAATAGATCCGTTGTTTGGCTTAACAGGCCGCGTCAATATTGATCTAATCCTGGTGTTGAAGAGCATATATCGCTCTACAAATCTCGATTACCTCCTGATGTCAAGATCTCAAGTGTTCTGATTTGATACTTCCTCAGTGTTAAATAAACAATGATAAAATCAATATTTAAGATAAACATAACTTGTTTGGGAACATTTTTGTAGGGACTAGATAAGATGTGGAGAATTTAATAGGCCTAGAATACAATACACAGAGGTCTCTATATAAGTATTACGTTTTTATTACAGTTATATATAACACACTGATATACAGTTATATATAACACACTGATATACAGTTATATATAACACACTGATATACAGTTATATATAACACACTGATATACAGTTATATATAACACACTGATATACAGTTATATATAACACACTGATATACAGTTATATATAACACACTGATATACAGTTATATATAACACACTGATATACAGTTATATATAACACACTGATATACAGTTATATATAACCCACTGATATACAGTTATATATAACACACTGATATACAGTAATATGAATTTATATTTGTTCACACTTTCCAACCAAAGGAACTGTGATTATAATAGATTAACTGTGATCTATCTTGTAACAAACTCATAAACTTAATTATAATAGATATGTGTGGATGTTTTTATTAACTCTCTCTATCTTGAAAAATTAATATGGATGATAATGGGTGACTGTAGACATTTTTGCCCAATTTCACTTTTATCTCTTGTGAAAGATTTAAAACATCTCCTATAGAGGTTTGAAGTGTGTTTTCCCCCCCTAATTACAACAGAAAATATCATCTCAAATTAGATACTATCTGATTAAAAATAGGAATAGTGTTTGCATTTTGAATATTTAAAGAAATTTAATATTTACTAGATAAACAAGAATCAATAAGAAAGTTAACACGGGAGAACTCTGGCAGCTTTTAAACATGTTTTGCAAGAAGCATTTCAACCACATGAGAAAAGTTCAGTTATTATTAGATTTACGTAGATACTGATCAGAAGCTGCTAAGATTATAAGGATACAGTATATTGTAATAAGAAGTGTTAGATTCTATTTCTCATACCTTTTATGTAGAGTAGGTGATCCTGTTTCTCATACCTTTATGTAGAGTATGTGATTCTGTTTCTCACATCCTTTATATAGAGTGTGTGTGTTTCTCACACTTTTATGTAGAGTATGTGATTCTGTTTCTCACACTTTGTATGTGAAGTGTGTGATTCTGTTTCTCACATCTCTGACGTAGAGTTTGTGATTCTGTTTCTCACACCTTTTATGTAGAGTACGTGATTCTGTTTCTCACACTTTTATGTAGAGTATGTGATTTTATTGCTCACATCTCTGATGTAGAGTTTGTGATTCTGTTTCTCACATCTCTGATGTAGAGTTTGTGATTCTCTTTCTAACATCTCTGATGTAGAGTTTGTGATTCTGTTTCTCACACCTTTAGTGGATGCATACTGTTGTTACATTAATAAGAAACAGGATTTTCTATTTGCAAAAGAAGGTAAAACCTGAAACTGTAGATAAAGTGGAAGCTACATTGGTTAACTGCATAAGTAAACAAATCAATTAGTTAATTACTCCAGTATTAATTAACAGAAATTAAGATGGTTAATACGAACATGAAACAAATCTTTACCCATTCAAAATGCCTTGATGTTGTAGTTGGTCTACCTTTAAGATTTTTGTAACTTGTTCAGAAGACTTGCGGAGGGAGACGCCCTCCATAAACATTGTTACTTCACATTTCATCACACACAGCCCAAAACTTCTCAAACAACATCAGATATACACATCACTTTTTGTTGTGCTGTTTTATACTGTGTTTTTAATTCCTGCTAATAATTTTTATTAAATCCTCCTTGGTATTAATACTACTAAAAATAAGGCAACTACAACCTCTATACGCCGAAATTCTTTCTTGGACTTTCTATGTACTTACACTGCATAAAGTGAAGAAAAGAAAGGGCTGTGATATTCTGTGATGGTAGCGAGATCAAGCTAGAACACATCCTTCCTCTCATTAATAGGTTTGTTCTAGCGGGATTCATGCCTGTGCTAATATTTCTGATATATTGTCGGTTTTATCAAAACAAAGGCAGCACTTGATTACCCGGCCATCATGCTTCTATTACTTTGACAGATTCATTGTTTCATAATTGGCCGAAATTTGAAGAAATCACCGGTATTTGTAACGCTAAATTTGTCTACACTACACACGGTTCATACAGACTGTTTTGATTATATAGACGTTGTACAATTTATGAAAACTATCTGGTATGTAAACTGACTGTGGTGCATCAAAAATTGATGTAATCTGCTTCAGAAATTAAATCTTAGTGTTAAACATCAGTTGTATTGTTTCTACAAACAAGGTTAAACTTTAACCATTTTTAAATAAACACAATTAACACAGATCTATTTGACCTACATTTTCTTTTAAAGGATGGAAAAGTTTTGCCAGAGTTTCACTTTTGCCTTTTTTTACGCTCCTTAAATCATTTACCCTTGAAAAAACATTTGAATTCTTCCAATTCAAAGGTTGGAATAGTTCATAATGAAATTTCAGGGGTGAACGAGTTAACGCAAGCAACATACACATTATACACAGTTATCTAATGTGATGTACATAGTAATCAAACCCGATGTGCAAAATTAATACTCGCAAGTTTACCAACAAAGGGCAAAGGTTTGACTGGGCACAAGGGTGCCAGTAAACAATATTTCCGTTACTGTAAAAGTGAAAATACGCACAGCATGGATATGTTCACAGGTTTTTGAATTGGAGTTAATAAGTATGAAAATATCGACACACAAATATTTATTATAGATAAAAGATGAAAATATATTGATTTCAGAACTTAAGCCAACATGAGAATTCCACACCACAATCAGCGTAAGGGTCACAACACGAACATTTCCACATGGTAAAATTTCTAATTTTACAGAAAATTTCCAATTTTACAGTATACACCAGTAGATTACAGAGGGTTGGATCAGGCCTGTATAGATTACTGTAATTGATTTCTATTTACAGCCTTTCAGAAAACCAACATAAATACACCACTGGCTAGACCTCTTAATCTCTCTTCGTTTGTCAGAATTCATTGTCTCTCTGGTAAATGTTGTAAACGGCCAATCTACCATAACAAACACCACAATCTGTACATGGCTTTTGTGTCACTGACATGTAAGCTGAGTTGTATCAACCAAACTTATACCCAGTTCATTGCATGATACTTTCTCATTTCCAGGCTGTCGGCAGGTCACGTAAACCTAATTGTCACGCACGGATTAGCCGAGACAACACCGACGACTAAATCACAAACCAAACCTCGATTCAGACACAATGCATACCCACTCTAGACTTATGAAACCTACTTTTATTCCAGAAAGAATTTTAGTTTTTTTTCATCTGAAAAGTTTGGGTGTTTTTCATCTGAAAAGTTTGGTTGTTTTTCACTAAATAAGCAGTGAATGGATTTCTGCTGACTAAACTGTAAATGCAAAACTTTGTGATAATTCACTAGAGACACACAAATGAAAATATTTTCAATGGACTTTAAATGTGATACTTTGATTAAAGCTAAAACTGTGTAACTGTGTTTATTTTTTAATGTTTTTTGTTGCTGTTAAGCCCATGCCTTGTAATAAGCCCATGCCTTGTAATAAGCCCATGCCGTTATTAAACAAATTTAATTTGTGAGAGTTATTATCGGCCTATTTTGTTACAGTTATTTATATAATAACAATTTTACTTTTCCACAATATCATGGGTATAGTTTGTGAATAAACCGTGTACCCAGTATACACCCTACATGAGGAGTTATCCCCCCTGGGTTATTACAGGTAATACAATGGAGGTCTTATACATTTTGGAGATGTTAAATTAATATTTTATTTTTGTTGTTGTATAGATTTTCATGATTCTGCCTCTGATGACTTATTTGGCCAGAATTATTGGTATTGAACAACGACAACAAAAACACGAACAGAAAAATCATTCTTACTGAGACGAGATATATCGGAATAACTATTCCTCAGAATTTTTTTGTTTTTTCAATCAAATTTCCCTATGAACTAAAGTTTGAAGAAATGTTTTTCATAAGGAAAATAATTTACATAACTTGAAATTCGGGACCAAATGGTCCAGTTCCCTGACAGCACCATTTCTAGTGAACCTTCTGGGATTATTGCAAATGTATGTTAAATATCTTATAACCTTTTTATACTGTGAACTTCTACAATATAGTAAACAGGAAGTGAGGTTCCGTTCTATGTCTGAACTACGAAACGTAACAGTCAGCTTTGTCTAAACCGTCCAGAGAAAGTTGTTTTCCAGACTCTGTTATCTAATTACTGGTGGCAAACAATCATCTCCTACATAGTTTACATCTAACCTGGGTCAGTCTCGCACATTACAAAATGTTTTTAATTTTGGTTTAATTTTTAACTTCACACTTTGTTAAGTTATTTAAACATGTTACAAAATCTGGTCTAACAACAACAACACATCATCAGGTCTAACAACTACAACACATCGTCAGGTCTAACAATGACAACACATCGTCAGGGCTAACAACTACAACACATCGTCATGTCTCACAACGACAACACAACGTCAGGTCTAACAACAACAACACATCATCAGGTCTAACAACTGCAACACATCGTCAGGTCTAACAATGAGAACACATCGTCAGGTCTAACAACGAAAACACATCGTCAGGTCTAACGACTAAAACACATCGTCAGGTCTAACAACAACAACACATCATCAGGTCTAACGCCTACAACACATCGTCAGGTCTAATAACGACAACACATCGTCAGGTCTAACGACTAAAACACATCGTCAGGTCTAACAACGACAACACATCGTCAGGTCTAACAATGAGAACACATCGTCAGGTCTAACAACAACAACACATCATCAGGTCTAACAACTGCAACACATCGTCAGGTCTAACAATGAGAACACATCGTCAGGTCTAACAACCACAACACATCATCAGGTCTAACAACTACAACACATTGTCAGGTCTAACAACTACAACACCTCGTCAGGTCTAACAACTACAACACCTCGTCAGGTCTAACAACTACAACACCTCGTCAGGTCTAACAACTACAACAGATCGTCAGGTCTAACAACTACAAAACATCGTCAGGTCTAACAACTACCACACATCGTCAGGTCTAACAACTACAACACATCGTCAGGTCTAACTTTCTAAACTAGCACCATGTTATGTTTATCAACATCAGATAAAAAAAAGTTCTGGAGAAAAAAACTGAAAATTCTTGACCTGGAGCCAATGCCCTGTAAATGAGATCTCCCCTTTCATCTAATTGTGGGATGAAAAAGGCGAGGAATCAAAGAATATGAGGTCTAATTAACTGGTATGTCAGAGAAAAAGGAAAACGGCAACTAAATAAATCGGCCCACTAAATTAATATCCTTTTGCCTATAAAGATACATTAGAGGTTGCTACTGACAACAAGGCTTGTGAGATTTAGGGCTGCTGTACTGACTTACAGGAATCTGGATATAGGTTTTATAGCCCCTAGGAGGGGGAGCCCTTTATACCAAACAACACTGGGTATAGCCACTAGTCCTAGTAGGGGGAAGCCCTTTATACCAAACAACACTGGGTATAGCCACTAGGCCTAGTAGGGGGAAGCCCTTTATACCAAACAACACTGGGTATAGCCACTAGTCCTAGTAGGGGGAGCCCTTTATACCAAACAACACTGGGTATAGCCCATAGTCCTAGTAGGAGGAAGCCCTTTATACCAAACAACACTGGGTATAGCCACTAGGAGGGGGAATCCCTTTATACCAAACAACACTGGCTATAAAACAGCTCTCAGAAGGCTAAATGGAAGCGAAGAAATAAAAATCTGAGACTTTGGTAGTTTTTCCAATTTTCAAGTTTGTCAATATATATACTTCTATGTTTAAAGGTAATATGACAGAGGGTCCATGATATATATAGACACATTCCTTTATGCAAAGTTTCTTTATATAGACGTACAGATGCCCATGTCCAGGTATTCTTACACACTGAGGTGTTCTTATACAGAGGTAACTTTATATATACAGGTGTTATAGTGTATATTTTTAGTTATTTTTATATAGAGGTGCTCTTTTACAGAAGCTTGTCAATGTACTAAAGACATTGTATTGAGGGATTTCTTTAACATGTGTCTCTGTATAGGGGTATTTTTATACACAGGTGTCATTAAATAAAGGTATTTTCTTATATAGGTTTCTTTGTATACAGGTTTTTTTCTGTACAGGTATCTCTGAAGTTGAGATATATTTCTATATACAGATTGTTTGTAGGTAGAAGGTCTTTAATACAGAGGTGAGTTTAACTGTTGCTCCACTAAGTTTAATTGTCAGTCAATGACGGTGATAAGTGTATAGAGGTGTCTGTTGTAACAACTCTGAACACAGGTCTGTACTGTACAATAACCCCTCCCCCTCCACCAAACACCTCAACAACCCCTCCCACCTTTGGCCTAACTCAGAAACAGACTCCTTCCCCTTCCAGTTTAAACCCAATCCCCCCCTTCCCCGCCCCCCCCCCCCTACCTTTCAAAAAAAGACCTCTGGAGATAGTGTCCAGGGTTAGAATGGAGAACAACCAGACACCTGACACCATTACAGGTCAGCTACTATCATCTCCTAGCTACACCACAGTATAGGGGGGTAATGGGGAGGGGGGTAAGGTGGAGAGGAAGTAGATGTTAGATATAGGGAGAAGATGAGAAAGAGAATGTAATAACATATTATTTTAAAGCAACCGTGAGATATTGTAAAACCTTTTTGAAACATATATATTATCAAACCACCAAACCCAAAACCAAATGTTTTTTAATACTTTAAAGAAATACAAAAATAAAACAATTCCTTTTAATCTTTTAAATTTTGATTTTCTTATTTATAGTGACATTCCTTTTATCTATCAAATTATTTATATACCGATAGCAAGATATTCAAATAATATCTCACATTTGTAGAGGAAACAGAAGGGAAAATACTTTTAATTCATAAACGACAGGTTTACTTTTTATTTTTAAGAAACAAATATTTATATCTCCCTTTAATTTCTCCCTTGTTTTAAAAGAAACAATGTCTAAAATCTGAAATTTTACATAAGATGATTTAACAAGAAGAAAAAAGACAGCATCGTGTTTACTGGTACACATTATAATTGGAAATGTCAAATGATTTTACGGAATTGCTTTAAAAAAAATCATAATCAGATCCTGTCACAACTATTGTGAATTTTAGATAAATTTGTTTGTTTGTTTGTTTGTTTGATTTTGTTTAACGTCCTATTAACAGCTAAGGTCATTTAAGGACGGCCTCCCCTGTGTGCAAGATGCATGCGTGTAGTGTATGTGTGTGTATTTTGTGAGGCTGCGATATGTTCGTGTTTATCTCCTTGTGAATTTTAGATAAAATAGCCCATTTTATTTTATATATACTCTACATGAACATATTGATATTATTACTGATATAAATATTATTCATATACATTTTAGGTAGATTGTGAATATTTTTGGTAAGCCGTTATTTTTTGTTTAAAAAACCCACCAGAAACCAATCACATAAATTGAATTATGTTTTGTTTTTGTGACAAAATCAAATGTTTTGTTAAAAATTTTATAATTCATTTTCTACCTTTTCTTTACTGATATTTACAAACAAAGTTCTCCATTTATTAGTTTATCTCTAAACCGGACTCTGTATAATTGCGATTTTTGTCTGAAACCATTCAAAGAATTTGATTTTCACAATGAATATCAAATAGACACTATACAATCAGAAACTTTCTGTAAACAGACAATTCGTTTGGTAATGTTCAGTTTGGACAGGTTAACTGGATTGCTATTTTAATGTGTTTTTTTAAGAGTCACAAATTAATGTAAAGGTTTTATAAAAAATAAATCTCGATTGGAAAAAATTCAACCTGACCAGATTTAACAGCTCCACAAATACTTAAAACAAAGAACTCAAGACAAATCTATCAATATATCTGCCAGAAAAATAGGTATTAACATTGGTGTATAGTGTTTATCTCTCATGCTCACGTGGATAAAGATTCCATATTCCCTTCCATATTGAATGGGGCAAACAATTTAATATTTTTACCGAGAAAGAAATAAAGTAAATAAAAGTTGAAGTTTCGAAAATGGACAAAATTATCTTACGTTACTAGGTCCTTAGCAATGGGAAAAGTTCCAAACAATGACGTAGGACCCTAACACATTGTTTCTAAATGACCTGGAATATCTACTGTACCTTACCAAAATTAAATGGAGTTAATGCAAACGAGTTAATAAATAAATAAGAAAATTTCAAAACCTACTCAACTCCAAAAAATATCAGAGGAAACAAGTAAACAATGATTTAAACGTTAACTGGAAAATCTGGTAAACAACGCAAAAAATCACTAGGAAACCCTGTATATTATATAATGGGAAATGTTCAGAAAGGGATCCTTTACCATTGTATACTGACAGTAGGTTATACACAAGGAATTACAGTACTGGTGCCGAAGTATCGGGACTATCGGTACCGTAGCGACATAGCTTACATGCGTTTGGAAGTGTGGAGACAGACAGCCTCATGACAGCTAGAAACACTCTTCGCCGGCTTACTTAAACATAGATCCCAAAGTTTGGATATTCGAGTAAATACCAAGACATTCATTGTATGTATTGTGGCAATTCCGACCTGACCCCGTTACATCATCTGGTGCCATTGTTTTGTGAAATCACACATGGAACGGGAACCCGATATATTTACAAGTTTACCCGCGTATATAAACTCCAAGTTTCTGCACTGCAGTGGAAACACAACTTTTAGAAACTTTTTTTTGTAGCTAAGCACTTTTCCACCACCCTTCTACATGCCTATACATGTAAACACGGAGCTTACACCAAAGTTCTGCCCGTTACTTCTCCATCCTTCAGTATCCACTCGGTACATCACACATACAGTGTGGGTACATTGTTTAGAAATCTGGCACACAAGCTAGTGAACTAACTTTGTGGAAGTGTGCAAGTTTACACATTGGAGCACTCTGAGTAATTCCCACAGGTTTGGTTTGATCCGATCCCGTCTAATTTCTCCATGTTGGACGGTAGAAATTTTCTCACATCCCAACAACAAGCTTAGGAGTCAACACAATTCACCAACAAACATACAAGGCCTATGTATGAAAACATGGCTGCACACTGAATGAACTAAACACATGCGCACTCCTAGCCGGAACCTAGAGGGGAGAACAGCCACTCACTAGGTCCTGGATGCTGGAATCTTGAGGATACAGAGATTTCCCATGATTCTGTACAGTGCAGGTATCACTGGGCCTCTTACTCTGGCTCTGCTCAGCATCTGAGGATAAGTCCGAGCGCTGTACCAGTGATGTTTGGGCCGGCCCCCTCTGGGTGAGTGACAGGCGGGGGTGTGTACACTGCCAATGTTAGGGCCTATCTGGCAGATTGGTTCCAACAGCCTCCACCTACCATACCGTAACAGCACTGATAGATAGGTCATTGTTACCTAACCAGCTAACAGCACTGATAGATAGGTCATTGTTACCTAACCAGCTAACAGCACTGATAGATAGGTCATTGTTACCTAACCAGCTAACAGCACTGATAGATAGGTCATTGTTACCTAACCAGCTAACCAGGATGTCTTACATCAAAACAATATTTTTGAAATTGACCTTGTAGAAAAAAAAACATTTTTGGCAGAGACAAAGACTTAAAAAGTGCTTGGATATCAGTCTAAAGCTTATGTCACCACAAAGGCACAAGAGATTGAATATGTTGAAACATTGATTTATATATTGATTGAATATATAAAGCTATTGCGATGATCAAATTTGGAAAAAATGAGAAAACATTGTAATGTTCCATCTTCTATGTATTTTAGACAGACTGAGGTCAATAAAACCTTCCAAATGACATTATGATATCAATGATATTATACAAGTGTCCAGACTACTCAGGTTCAGCTTACAAAGAAATGAATACAGTGGGACCTCAGTTGATGGCCAGGTTTATACAAGTGTCCAGATTACACAGGTTCAATTTACATAGGAATGTGTTCAGCGGGACCTAGCTGAGGGTCTGGTTTATACAGGTATCCAGATTACACAGGTGCAGTTTATATACAAATGTGTTCAGTGGGACTTAGCTGAGGGTCTGATTTATACAGGTATCCAGATTACACAGGTTCAGTTTACACAGAAATGTATACAGTGGGACCTAGATTGAGGGTCTTGTTTATACAGGTATCCAGATTACACAGGTTCAGTTTTTATAGAAATGTGTTCAGCAGGACCTAGCTGAGGGTCTTGTTTATACAGGTATCCATATTACACAGGTTCAGTTTATATAGAAATGTGTTCAGCGGGACCTTGTTGAAAGTCTGGTTTATAAAGGGTTTCAAATTATACAAATTTTGATTAAGACCATTTTATTTTTTTTATACACCGGAACAAAAAAGTGTTTGATGACAAATGTATCCTGGGGTTTCCTTGTTACAGGAACCTAGCCATGTACATACTACATTACACGTGTAACTATGACAGGAATCTGGTCGCCACGGCAGCTACGTGTACTCTTGTGTAGGGTAGGAGTGGTACGTTACATAACACAATCCCCATACTCTTTTATCGCAGCCTAATATCATCACATTGCATTTTGCATCAGAACCGTTTAATACTACATCTTTTGAAGAGTAGCATTCTCCCTAAAATACGAGGACATTAAGTCCGTCCATCTTGTTACGAGGACATTAAGTCTGTCCATCTGGTTACTCTGTGGCATTGTCTGTATAGTTTGGAAAGTGGATAATTTGTGGTACAAGGTACTTACAGGTATATGATTATGCAGAAAAATATCACCTTGGCTTTATTAAAGAATTTTAAGTTACTTCCAAACTGTTCTTACAAAATTGAAAAGTTTCAGGAAGCCTGCCATTATTGATAAGTCATTCCCCTCCACTGTACGATCCCCTCATCCCCACCCCAAACTGCTCAAGGCATCCCCACCCCAAACTGCTCAAGGCATCCCCACCCCAAACTGCTCAAGGGTCCCCTCATCC